>NW_027421257.1:0-26948 GCF_009905375.1 Apium graveolens | reverse complement strand
CGTTATGACTTGCTACATGTTCTGGGGTAAGGCTAGCTCATATGCTAACTTCCCAATACTTCTTAATATATCCAAGGGTCCAACAATTGGTGGACTAGCTTTCCTTTCTTTCCGAATCTCATTAACCCTTTCCAAGGGAAAACCTATAACAACACTAGGTCCCCTACTTCCCATTCCTTGTTCTTTCGTGTCAAATAAACATACTTCTTATATCCATCTTGGGCCACTACCAACCGTCCTCTGATTAAATTTATTAAATCCTTGGTCCTTTGGACTACTGCGGGTCCGGCATCTTGCGCTCTACAACTTCATCCTAACATAAGGGGGATCGACATTGTCTTCCCCCAAGGACCTCATAAGGAGACATCTCGATAATGACATATGATCTATTGTCGTAAGATAAATCAATCCGCGTTAAGTGATCATTCCAAATTCTTTCAAGTCTATTGCAGGGAATTTTTATCACAGCTTCTAGCACTATAGCTTTGGCGTCTCAATACCCATTCTTTTCCAGTTCGTAATCGCTACTACCATCCGTTCCTAATATTATACTGGTTATACTTTTGCTCGTTAGCGTTCTATAACCTTTTAATAACCACGTCAACCTTAGTATCACGAATGTGTTTCCATTCCGAATACTACCACAACTTTATTACTCCTTTTTCAGCTGTTTCTATTTCCCAAAGTTTGATCAATCATATAGAAGTAAAAGAATTCATTGAGAGATCACTATGATCATGAACACTTGTTACATTATATAGTTAGTACAGAAGGTGGCCAGCCTTTAGTACTTGACAAGCAATTAAACAATAGATGGTATCCTACTAGGCTTCCATCACACAGATAGATAGTCATTCGGCAATACCTCCCCTTCTGGAAGGGTTGTTCTTCTCAGCTTACATGAAATGAAAAGAAGAGAAAAGAACGAACTAAAGAGAATTGTATATTCGTAAAAATTTATTGCCATAAAATATCTGGCTTGGAATCTACCTCTGAACCATAGAGGTCTGTCATAGGAGAACAAAACATATATATTTATATCAACATCAAGTGTTATAGCATCGTATTTCACATGCCTAAATATTTTCGCTATTCCGTCCATCATTCTATGGACCCAGGCTCTTCCTCGAGCTTATACACAATCACCTTTGAAACTCCCTCGATATCGAAAATCGAATCTGGGATCTCATTCTAGACATCATCGTTATTAGAATTCTATGGTTGCATCGCAACCTTCCTCGCATAATAATACGACTCTCTATTGATAAGAAAGAATAAATATTCAATAGGTAGATACTCTACTTAATTAGTCTATCAATGATAACTTATACACTACCACGACCCGATTAGTGGTACTCAATCTCACATCCATTCCAATACAACTCTCACGGTTATAATCAGCTCATTACTCGCAGAATCATTGCTACATTACTATGGTCCACCACTGACCTACTGTAGTCATTCATTTTCCATGAAGTCTTAATATCTAACCATACGGAGTCCATATATGTCATATCAAATCCTTCTAAGGAGGTAACATAATCACCATTCCTGATTCATGAAGAACACTCCTGATCCTGACATACATACATGACATGAAGCAGATAAAATTGCAGAAGAGTTTCAATCAAAGCAACTATAGCAGGTTAATACCATTCTTAATCATATGCTTTAATTAGAAGACTTAACTCGAAGGTTCGTTTAGTCCTTTTTAAAATATGGTCCTGGATTATCCTCAGGATAGGACCTTCTAAGATAGATAGCCCGCTCATGGCGATTACACGAATTGAACCTTTACCAACTATTATTACGGTTGGGTATTACACAGTCATCAGAAGGAATGTCAATCTTCCTAACCATAATACAATCTGCATAGCTTTAACCATCATCACTGTATTCCTTTGGCACAAGCGCCTATAATTATCCTCTTACCTTTAAAGTGTCGGCCACCTCTTTGGCCTTTCCTGATAGTAAAATTTCCTTACAGTCAATGTCATTTTAACCACCTCCAAATAAATTTTCTACCTCATTTCAATCACAACTTATGTGAAGATGTTTTCCTTAAAATCAGATGAGTAAAAAAAATATATCATTTTTCCATAAGTTATTGCCTCAGTCTTTAGAGGTTAATCACTGTCACGACTGGCTCTCAATCATAATTAAAACATCTTTTTATCTTAAGTTCTAATTGCCCTGAACAACTTCGACCATTACTGGTTCGATCCATACCTTCTCGTGGTTTAACACGTGCCCTACTTGGCATCATTATAATTACGTCATATTTCCTTTATCAACAATTCTATTTTTGAGAATTTTGAATATTACCTTTCTCCTTGTAAAACCTCTAAGGTTATCCTTCAATCGTTCCTCCTGTATTCCCTATATACAGGGCATATCAAAATACCATTTATTAATACTAGAACCATTGTCTATATACTTCTGAAAATTTTCTCCACTGATTCTTAAAGGTTGTTGTTACCTTAACCCTTTCCAAATCATACTGTCAAAACTCATACTGTCCCTATTAAGGGTGAAATGCCAACCTTTATGCATTCCCCTAGGATTCATTTTAAGTTACCGATGTTCTATCCTTAATTCTATCTTTAAAAAGGTACATGCATCCTTCCATGGATAAATCAAGTCATATATCCCTGATAAGGGTGTCTTATTCAATCATTCCCACCTCGATAGTATATGCCTAGTTTCACAATAATATCTGCATTCAAAATGAGGTCAATCAATATGGCCTCCAAAAGATAACAACGGTTATCCACTTTTCTTGCCTAATTTGGTAATGATAACAAGGATGTTCTGGAAGATATTGGTCGTGTTCAACGTGAACCTCTTCTTAATAATTCCTTATTTACTTTTGTTGTTTATCTCAACAGTCACCTCAATGTTGGGATATCTTTCATATCTGGCATCTCCCTTTCTAGGTATCATGCAACCGGTCTTACACTTCACCTTCTTGAAGGTCACTTCCTTCATCCAATTTTCTTAATTTCTTACTTTCTTGTCTCCTCAGTCTATCCGCGTCTCATTATTTATCCTTCGAATTATCTCAAGGTTTCCTCGAATCTTCCCAACTTACAGGGGATAAAATATATGTATCTCTTATGCCCTCAACCATCAATTTTAACTCATGGTGAATCACCCTCATCCTGACGATTACATACTTTTCTATTTCTATTGCTACGAGTCTTTAGGGTTTCTTCATACCCAACTCCCTTATCATTCCTCAAACTCTATTGCGGTTATATTCCTTTCCACTTCAATTTCTTTTTATTTTCCTTTCTCTTATCATTATTTCATGAACCAACACAACATAAGCATTGATTTCAAACATTCCGTCATTCTGGATTCGTGCCCTTAGAACGAATCTTGACAACTTTTACAACTTAGATTCACAATTCATCATACTCGTCTGCCTTTGTTCTAGCTCCAAAGCTTTTACACTATCTCCTTATCTTTGGGAATTACTTTTCCCGAAAACAATTGACTGAACCTAAATCAGTTTATTATAATCTCTTGCTCCGTGCCTTCCTTGGCCTTTCACCAGTGGGTGGTCTCTCTCTTAGGAGGGTAAGTGACAAAAACACTCTTTTGTGATTCGTCAATCATTTAAAATCTCAAATGATTCCTCTATTTCCTTTAGCCAGGCTCTTGCCTCGGCTGGGTCAGCTTGTTCCTTGGAACTCTGAGAGCTTAGCGACTTAAAGGTCCTGAAAGAATTTCCCACCGCACTGTCTCCTCAGGGTGGTGGTTAGGGATAATAGTCTAAGTTCTCTTGAGACAGGTCCATGAATTACCGTATAGGAGTACCGTCTCGGTTCTCCTTTCCTTACTCGACTTCTGTTTCCTTAGTCTGAACGTTTCCTCCTCCTCCCCGTACTTGGGGTTATCTTATACGTTAAAGTCCTCATTTTCCACTTCATTATGTTATGGGTTCCTTCTATCTTGATGGCGTCCTCCCTGACTATCACATTCAGGGTTTGCCCTAAATCTTATTCCTTGAACTATGACTTTCATCTAAGATCTCATCTTTAAGCTCTTAAACATTTGGAACCCAAATTCTGTAGGAATACCTCATTATTCCCTTATCATCTTTCTCGATATTAATCTTTTATCTAATTGTTGGCTCTCTGCCTTCGTTCATCACTTTTTCTGGCACAATCTGTTCTTTTCCAATAATTTGAACTGTATTGCAATCTCAAACAGCTTTTCGGTACCGGCTCTGGTTACCTTCACTTCTATTTCCATTTTCTCAAAATCTCTTATAAACTCTCCAAAAGACATTATCATCTTGAGTCTCTCCTTTTTACTAAGGGCATCAGCCACCATATTGGCTTTCCCCGAATGATAAAGAATCTCCCAATCATAATTCTTGATTAGCTCTAACCGCCTCCTATGGCGTATGTTAAGCTCTTTCTACGTGAAAATGTACTAGAGCTCCTATGGTTTGTGAATCTCGCACTTCTCTCCATACAAGTAGTGCCTCCAATCTTTAGGGCAAAACTATTGCCACGAGCCTAAGCTTATGGGCGGGGATATCGAATTTTATATTCCCTTAATTATCTTGACACGGACGCGATTATCTTGCTGTACTGCATAAGAAGCACCCAAATTTCTTATGCGAAGTGTCACTACAAATCACAAAATCTCCTTTTTCCATCCGACGATGCTAACATAGGGGCCGTCACCAACCTTTGCTTCAGTTCTTAACAGCTGTTCTCGCATTTCTCTGTATATTCGAACTTCTCAGTCTTATGAGTAAGCCGCGTTAAAGGGGCTACTATCTTTACAAACTTGAACGAACCTCCGGTAGTGACCGACCAATCCTACCTCTGGTAGTCGCTCTAACCATGGTTATCAATTCCACAGTGGTCCTTTATTCATTCTTGTTAGGATCCTCCACGGGATCCTCCTCAACCACAATCCCTTCTAGGACAACATCCTCAACCGCTACATCCTCAATATGAACATCATCTGATCCTGTGTTAGGACGCTCTATCAGATCCACAATCTGATCTCCAATAAGTAATAAAACATCATCGCGTTGTTGCTCCTCAACCTCAAGGTTCGGAGTCCCGCTACCATATACGATAACGAACTACGCTTCTATCGATACATTTATAAGGGTTCCCATAAGGGTTTTAACTGTCGGTGCTACGTTAGGTAGCCCGACTATGAACTTGGCAAGAGTTCTTATTATCTTAATGAACTTATTATCTTAACGTCACATCATCTCTGAGGTTTATAACGCTTAGCTCTGATACCACTTCTGTAACACCCCCAGATCCGGGTCAGGGATCCGGGTCGTCACGGTCTTTCTTGCCACAATATCCCTTCACTTAATTAATAATAAATAACCTTATGCTGTGACCCCACACTAACACACACCACAACCCGTTATAGTCTCAGAGATGAAATTGAAATAAGTACAAGTCCTTGAATCCACAATTAAAAGTTATTACAACCCAAAATGATTACTTGATAAATTTACAGTTAATTGCCATTATCTGCCACAAGTTATAATTATACATAAATCTGGTACATCAAAATTTGAAGCCTAGCCTATTGGTAGCTCCTACCTCAGCTACAGCGACATCAACGCCTATAGGAAACTGCGAAACGTTTCCTATCCGCTCGCGAATTGGGAGCTTGGTCCTGTTCATCTTGTCTATCTGATGTTGTGTGATGAAAGAAGAAAGCAAGGGTGAGCAGCAAGCCCACCAAAATAATATGTATAATGATTAACAATATATGAGCCTTCTCATAGTACTCATGAAAGTCTTGGTCAAAAGAAATGAACCAAGTTGATATCTTAATGCGATGAAGTCGTAAAATATTCAGTATATATATATGCATATATACTTTTCAAAATATTGGAAGTCCTCTTCCATGCATAATACACACAGAGTTCCAGTGTATAACTGTATAAAAATATCGTTGCAAGGTGATCTCATATATCTAACCTTGTCTCAACGTTTTTCTGAAAATATTTGTCATGCATAAGATAATCATTTACTAGATATAAGTTTAAAAGATGAAGTTACAAGATACTCCAATATACTTATATCTTTTCCAAATACTACTTGAACTACCACCATTCAAGTTATAATTAGTTTCAAAAGGTCATCACATAGATGAGACTACAAGACCAGATTTGAATAGATTAAATCTTTAAAATATTATCAAAATAAAATGAAGTTACGAGATACTTCATTTGATGCAAACATCATTTTGAAAACTTGACCCTGCCAACACTCAACAATCGCCCAA
This sequence comes from Apium graveolens, assembly GCF_009905375.1. NCBI lineage: Eukaryota > Viridiplantae > Streptophyta > Magnoliopsida > Apiales > Apiaceae > Apium > Apium graveolens. The sequence goes on along the minus strand of NW_027421257.1, from coordinate 20,666 downwards.
CCGTAGCCTTTCTATTGAAGTGCTCTGGGTAGTGTTGCAGAAATATCCAATTGGATGATGAACTCATTACGGGAGTTTGCCGCGCTAGGAAGACCACTTACGATGATCAGTCGTAGTAGTGCAACCCCACCATTTTCTACATGTAGAGGAGAACCTGTCAGATTTACTTGTCAACCGAACACTGGACTCCTAAGGAATGGACCGTCTTAGCGGAACTTCCGGGCCATTTGAACCAATATAATAAGGCTGGGCTGGCGCCACTCGACCACTTACGCCACTCCTAGTTCAGATGAAATCCACGACTCTGAAACGTAAAGCTCGTTCCCCCTTTCCCCAAGTAGAAACTTGTTGATACGGCTCCACCAAGAAGTCGTATCTAGTTGGAAAGGAGAACTCACCGATATTTCCCAGGAGATGCCTGTTAATGGATTAACTTGTTCCAAGAATTTTACTTCCCGAGTGTTGGGTAAGTAATCAATTCATTTATCAAAACAGCAACCTTGTTGCGAATATAAAACACACCACAGAGCCGGATCCCTCAGGTTTTGAGCGAGTATTTAAATCCCCTCCGAAAGGAGGATCTTAAATATAAAAATGAGTTTTGGGATCCGCTCTAACTTTTAAAAATCATTTTGAAGACTCGCAAAACATTTTTAAGAATGTTTGGAGTGATGCTGATTTAACAAGGTAAATCAGTCCCAATATATTAGAAAATATCTGAATATTATTATTTAAATAATATTCCCATAAAGAATAATCTTTATAAAAATAATTGAAGTAGAAGTTTTAAAACTTATACTTGAAATGAATTTTAAATAACCAAAGATATACCTATACGAAAGTACTATCTTTATTTGAATAATCAAAAGTGAGTTTGATTATCGACACCTTATTCTTTAATAAAATAAAGAATATATCTCAGTAAATAATCGGAGTCATAGATCCTCAAATGAATATTCAAATAATATTCAATAAATAAAATAAGCTGAGTCATAAGCCCTCGAATGAATATTCGAAATAATATTCAATAATAAAATAAGGGAGTCATAAGTCCTCGGATGAATATTCGAAATAATATTCAATAATAAAATAAAGGAGTCATAAGTCCTCGGATGAATATTCGAAATAATATTCAATAATTAAATAAAGGAGTCATAAGTCCTCAGATGAATATTCGAAATAATATTTAATAATAAAATAAAGGAGTCATAAGTCCTCGGATGAATATTCGAAATAATATTCAATAATAAAATAAAGTTATCGAATAAACCTTATTCGATTAATAGTTTTGAAAACTATACCCATATATATATATAAATATATATATATAAAATCTACTCGGGAGCCTCGACTCCCGGTTTTAGAAAATGTTTTCACCTTTGGGTCCTATACTAAGGGTATATGCAAATTACTGCTATTCTCTAGCATAGGTATTATCAACTGAACCAACAGATATATATGGCAAGAATACGAAACAGGCATGCATATATATACCATATCAGCATGCTTCAATATATCGCAACATTTGCTAATTAACCAACATGCATCTATCACAAGATAATGCATATACATATATACATCACGAAAACAGTATAACGGGTAGAAAACTTGCTTGAGCGACTGGGGGTTAGGAATGGCTCGGGACGAGTCTGGTAACCTATAAACAACAAGTAAGTTGGAATTAAGCCAAAGTCACTTGTAAATCTATACATTAACCAACTTAGACTCTACCGCTCGCTTTGCGCTTACTGATTCTCTTAAGTCACTCGAGTACCCTCGGCTCCACCATTTTTAATAATTTAACCATTACGAGTTTTAAGGCGATTCCTTCGCGAGTGTCTTACTAACTGCCTAACACTCTTACCATAATTGTTTCATACACTAATTAACCCTTTTTGGTCTTTAACCTATGTTTCAAAGTAAGGCGAGGGGAAAAGTTTCGTTCGCGAAACGCCGTTACTTAAAACGGTCGTTTCTCCTAAACTGTACATCGGAATCAAACGAACTACATATCAAAACGAAGCTCGTAACATGAACTATCTAAGCATGGCAATGGTAAAAATCTAGCAGGGAGTTCTCGGGTCCTAATGTTATGAACAAAAGCAGTCTAAAGTAAATCGGACATTACGATGGCTATGTTTACGCGATTTCCCAAATTTAAACCATTCCAAATCCACCACAATTCAACCCCAATTCACAACCCAATTAAAACTCCATCCAAACTACATTACAACAGCCCCAAATCAACTCATTATAATCAATTTACTAAATCTTAAAACTTGAATTTAAACTATACTACATTCTTTAACCAAATCATAAGATTGCAACAATCCAATCACCACCATTCCAACCCAACTCTAAACCACAATCACTAAGCTACTCTAATACCATATCAACCAAAATCATTCTAATATACAAAGTAAAGCTAGGGTTTGGAGATTTTATACCTTCCTTGAAGCTTCTTAATCAATGAAAGATCCTTGGAATGCCCATGGAAGCCTTGATCTATGCTTAAGCTACCTCGAACTTTCATAAAAATTCAAGAAAACCAAAGTTATTTCTTGAAGGTTACTATTCACCATCTTCTTCCTTGATTTATAAAAAAAGATTGGCTTGGAATTATAAGCTTAAACTTATAGGAAGTATGTAACTATCCATGGGGAAGCTTAGATAAATACCTTGCTAAATAGTAAGTGGTGGAGCTTGGATCTTCATTTTGCTAAGAAAGAAGCCAAGAGCTTCATGAAGAAATGGAGGGTTTTGTGTTTTGTTTGATGAAAAATGAAATGTTTTGCTTGGTTGGTTGAATTTTGATTTGTTTTAGGTTAATTACCTAATTAACCTTGACTTTGTGTGGTTCTACTTCAACCACATCTCCTTCCTTCCCATGTCATGCTTATGTCATGCTATGATGTCATCTTCCCCTCCTTGTCCTCTTCTCATTGGTTGGGTGACATCATCCTCTCTAATCCCTTTGATTAACTTCCTAATTGTTTGCGTAATGACCGCCGATCTGTTATACGGTTCGCTTAACTTTCATTTTCGTTTTCGTTTGAGGGATCATACCCGGGATCTTATTACTTAGGTTCCCTTAACCTTTCTCAATATATTATATTCCTTTTATGATCCTCTCTTATAATCCTTTTATTTAAATCCTTTTTATCCTGTTACCTTATACTCAATTCTTTCCGTATCTAGTGGATTCCTGGGAAAAATCAAAGTATTCGGAATTGGATTCTGACGATCTTTATATACACTTATATACCATATAGAGTACTAATAAAATCTCAGAATATCCATAACAGAATCCCTACATAGTGGGGCATGAAAAGTTTTCTCATTCAGCAAAAACACTATTCATAAGAGTTTCAAAAATTTCCAAAAAAAATTGGGGTTATTACATAGATTCTAGCTTTGGTAATTACAACATCATTTTCTATAAACTCTGGTTCAATAACCATCGGAATTTTTGGACCCTTTTTTAACATATTCAGATATTTGGGATTTGCAACTTATAAGAACAAGAGCATCTTCTTCTTCCACATAATATAATTTTCTTTATCAAATAGTGGGATTTTAACGCTTCCAACTTTTTGTGAAGTCATTATGAATTTTTGAATAAATAAAAATTCAAGGAGTTGAAGAATCACAAAAGTCTAGGATCTTGATTTGTTCGTTAATCAGAAGGCTCTGATAACAATTGTTAGGTCCCAATAAGTTTGTAGAAGGGGGGTTGAATACAAACTATACCGTTTAATCAAATAAAATGCGGAATAAAAAAAGTGAAATAAAATTCAAGTTAAATAAAAATATTATTAAACTGGAAAGGTGTTACAACAATGGTATCGTTTACAAGGGATTAATCTCAAATAAATTATTCCAAATCTAGAATAAATTCGACATGAATTTTTTTTATTTTTGAAATAAAAAGATCAAATGCTAAAAGCAATTTGAGATTAAGTTCTAGGGATTTTGATCCGCTAGATAGTTACACAAGAACAAGAGAAGGATTTCTACTGGTTTAGATTTAACAATAAATACTAGAAATTAATGTCCTGAAATATTGCAGTTGAAGATAATAAGTTATCTACTGCTTTTCTTTCTTTGTTCTTGAGTTGGTTGAATATTGAATGTGATGTCTTGAATGATCTGCTTCTGTTTACTTTAGTAATCAATCAATAGAATTGAATTGTACTGGCAAGACAATCCGTTGATCTAGCAAGACAATCGGTGAGACTATTGAATGAACTGGCAAGACTATTGGCAAGACAATTGAATGAGCTGGAGAGACTTTCGGTATGACAATTTAATTGTACTGGAAAGACTTTCGGTGACAATTAGATTGTACTGGAAAGACTTTCGGTATGACAATTATATTGTCATACTAGTTCAACTGTTTGTCTTGCTGAATTAATATTGAATATTAATTCAAAATTAATTCTGAAAATACATAATATTAATTCAGAATTAATTAACCAATTAATTCAATTAATCAATAAATTAATCTTTGTAGATATAATTTATTTTCTTAATCAAATTATATGACTTAATTAATTAATAGAGAATTAATAATATTCTTGAACAGCAACCACTCTTCTGACAATCTTCTAAAAATCACTAAAAATTATGAATCAATTCCACCACTTCAATGTTGACACTCGATGTACTTTCTGGTTCATGAATGACTAACTTCTGTGACGTTTCTTCATGTCTTGACTTTAATAACTTGATTTCTTCAGATTAAATCCCTGTAATTAATTTACCCTGAAAAGATCTATGTCACTTGATTAAATCAACAATCTTGATTTATATCACTGAGGCTTGATCAATTTCTTGAACTTCTTCCAGTGAAGTAATTCCTCAAGTCTGTAGATGAACATTGTTTCTGAATCCTTTGACAGATGTTACTTTGAGAGATCTTTTTGACGGTGGATCTATTATTTACTTATTAAATTCTTATTTGAGTTGAGTTAAATCCTCGAATAAACAAATAGGCTATGACATATGCCTTTCAATATGTATTCTTAGTAATTGATACTCAAGGCATATCATCAAAGAAAAAGCCTCACAATCAAATGTGATCAACAAAAGCTATTCCGTCAATAATCTTTGAAGATGACAGCAAAGGTTTTTATCACTAGACAAGCTATGAAGAAAAAAGGAATGTCATCATAGATTCAATAATTGCAATCATTGATAACAACTAATCACGGGTGTCACTGATAACAATTGAAGCATCTTTCTTGGTAGAGAATCAAGGCACAAATCCGCTTATCAGACAGTTCTTCATCAAAGGACATAATATCAATTCAATGAAGGATTAGTGTCTCATCTGAAGTAGGAAGGTTGAGAAGCTTGCTTCGGTTAAGAGTAAGAGAAGAATATGCCTGGGACTAGATTGGAATCTCAAGAAAGGTGACGTCAATGGTTTCTACTATAAAGCTTCATCTGACAAAAATTTAGCTATGGCATTAGAAGCTCTCGCCCTTGAACATCAACTCAAGGAACTCCTTTGTGAAAAGGGGTTTGTGAGAGGACTGCCTCATCTGGAATTCAGAAGATGTTAAATGTGAGGCATGTCAGGAAGAGGAGTCAAAGACAACATCATATCAAAGTAAATATATACCTTATTGATGATTGATGGCTACTCTTATTAAATAAAGTTGTTGTTCGTGCATTCCTAAGAGAAGACATCACAGATGGTGATTGATCGTATCCGAAGATCAAGCTGGAAGCAACTGTAAAAGAAATGAGCTTGTGGTTAGATAATAGGACTGAACTCAAGAAGCAGTTCTGATTAATATCTGTAACATCAAGAATATTTTGAGACATATTTAGCACTAGGAGCTCCGTGATAAAATGGAGTGGTACAAAGGAAGAACCATAACTTGATTAAAGCTACACGGGAAATATCAAGCTAATCAAGACTTTCTAAATACCAAAGGGCTGGAGCAGTCAAAATAGTTTGCAACAAGTAAGATCAAGCCTTGATCAGGATGTATACATGAAGACCACTAATGAGTTGATGGCCAACAGAAGCAAACACTGGATAACCTGAAAGTGTTTGGAGAGAATGTTCTATAGAAGCAAACAATGAGATGTTTTTTAGTTATTTGAAGATTTTGGGATTTGCTTCTAAAACTAGTTAGGATATTTTCCATGGCTACTCAGTGGAGTATACAATCTATAGGGCATTTGTGGTTGGTCAATAGAAGGTGATAGACAGTCTAAGTGCACAGTTCAAAGACTCCATGCTCCAAGTTGTTACATGAGAAATTAATGGTATTGATGATTCATATCCATGTAGTGGAATGGAAGTGTATAACACAACTCATTATTTCAATGAAGCCAGTTAGCAAGGTGTTAGGTCACACAACACTATAGAAGGGGGTTGAATATAGTGTTTATACAATCAAATCGATTTAGAATACAAGTATGTAATAGTAATCAAGTTTATTCAATATAATAAGCTCTGTTACAAAGTAGGTTAAACTACTCTCTCAGTAATGAATAATATCACTATAAGTTGCTAGGTTACAATGAATAATGTTCTCGTTAACTTAACACCTATAGTGTAAACCCTAAGCTGTGTTTATATAGTACACAGTTACAAGATATCTTCTAATTGATATGGAATATGATTCCGTCTCATAAAATATATCAATCAGATATTATCTTTTGTAGTCCTATAGCTGTCCAACTCCCATGCATATCTTTACTTGTTTAATCCAGATCCTCTCCTGTAAATCAGCCACATTCCTTATCTGAAGTCTTCCCGCACTTAAGTCCTGATATATCTTCTGACGCCTTAAGTTCTGATATAAGTTCTAACTTCAGTAAGTTCTGATTTCCAGTAAGTCCTGATAAGTCCTGATATTAGGTTCTGAAACTAAACACAACAGATTAGACATGACATCATAAATATATCTAACAATCTCCCCCAACTTGTAAATTATGAAAAATATACAAGTTAATAGATTTGATGATGTCAAAAACCTTTAAGTACAAATACAAGGAGAGTTTATTTAGACAACTAACTACAACCTACAGTACATGTAGCTTTACCAATATCACTGGATCAATCTGAATCCAAAGTGATTCCTTGTAAAGTCTTTTAACAGCTTGTCTTCAGCTTTTCTCAGAACTTCTACTAACTATGCTTTGACTTGCATCAGTTCTTCATCTTCATTGTCACAAATATGATAAATGGTTGTTCTGAGTGCTGGAATAGGTGTTCTTTCAAGACCATCTCCAAGTCTGATAACTCTAGGATGTGAAGAGTTTTCATTGTAGCATAGACACTTTCCTTTCAGAATAACTTCCACCTTAGCAGAGTTCTTCCTCATAGGAATTTCTCTTCCATGATCTTCAGTTATTTTTGGAATGTACTGAGAGGCCTTTGTACCAGAGATTCTGAGAAGATCTCTTATAACCTTCAAAATATATTCTGACCATCTTCTTGTAATATCAGATTTTACTTTCAAAAGGTAGTGAATATGTTGAACCTCTTTAACAGACTTCTTTAGCACATCAATAGTCTGTAAGTTCTGCCATCATTGAGAAATAAGATCAATTTCTCTTTCAGATCATCTTTGTCATGAGCATCTATCACAATTTGAGAAGACAACACTTTGCCAAGGTGCTTTTATTTGATTTGTTCATATGGTTTGTATGTCAACATGAAAGGATCTCTTAGAGTAACTTCTACTCCTATTTGTATCTTTTTTTCATCAGAACCTAATCCAGCTCTATCTCTAGGTTGCTTGGCTCTTAACCCAAACATTGCAAGTTGATTAATCATTATATTGGATTTAGGTTCCACTGCAGTAGCTTTGTTTCATAGCAGGTTCTTCTTATCAGTAGTTGTCATCTTGTTCAAATCAACCTGAGCTCTGTGAGAGGTTGATGTCTTGATGACTTGATCAAAATTTGTTGTTTCATTTATACCTTGCTATTCTGGAATGTCTTCACTCTGAACAACTTGAGCTATGTCAGAGGTTGTCTTAGATTCTTCTGTTATCTTCTTTCTTTTCAGAGTTTTAACAGTTTCATCTTCTGCAGCTGTATCATCAAAAACCCGAACCATTTTGCATACAGGATCCATCAAGATTTGAGTAATCTTCATCTCCTATTTCTTTATTGGTTCATCAATATTTCCTTTCCCTTTTGCCTTGGGATCAATTTAAACTTGTGATCTTGTCTTGGGCTTTGAAGCCTCAGAAGTTGACCTTTCCTTGATCACAATGGCTTTTTCCTTAGGCCTTGGAGGTTTCTTTGCATTAGAAGCTTTAGATTTAAGATTTGTCTTCTCAGCTGCAAATCTAGCTTCTTCCTCTTTTAGAGTCTCTAAATCCATTCCAAGATTATGCTTGAGAAACAATCTTCTAGCAATTTCTTCATCAAGTGTCTGAATCTTGGGATCTTTATAGTAGACATTAGTCTCCCTTCCCTTGATCTTCAGAGTTTGTAAAAAATCCTGAGAATCTTCACTTCCATACTGAATCAGAATATCAGAACTTGATATCAGACTTTGATTATCAAAAATTGCTTTCAGGACTTGTAATAACCCCAATTTTTGAGAAATTTTGAAACCCTTATGAATAGTGTTTTTGCTGAACGAGAAAACTTTTCACGCCACGCTATGTAGGGGTTCTGTTATTGATCTTATGGGATATTATTAGTACTCTATGTGGTATATAAGTGTATGTAAAGATCGTCAGAATCCAATTCCGAACACTTTGATTTTTCCCGGAAATCCACAAGATACGGAGAGAATTGAGTATAAGGTAACAGGATAAAAAGGATTTAAATTAAAGGATTATAGGAGAGGATCATAAAAGGAATATAATATATTGAGAAAGGTTAAGGGAACCTAAGTAATAAGATCCCGGGTATGATCCCTCAAACGATAAACGAGAACGAAAGATAAGCGAACCGTAAAACAAATAAGTGACCAAGAGACAAGCTTGTACAAGAAGCCAGGGATTGTGACATCATCAAACCACAAGGTGTGGACAAGTGGGAGCATTATGACATGTGCAAGGTGACACAAGCATGACATGGGAAGGAAGGAGGTGTGGTGGCTTTTTAACCACACAAATTCAAGGGCAACAAGGTAATTAACTAAATCAAACACAAAAACAAGCCAACCAAGCCAAGCAAAATCATTTTCATCAAAATCAAAAAGAAACCAAGGCATGGTTCATCATGCTCTCGGCTTTTTACTATTGCAAATGGGCAAGAATTCAAAATCAAAGATCCAAGCTTCCTAAATTGGTGAGTTAATTCCCTAATCATCTTCATGCTTAGTTAGGGCTATATCATGAGTTTAAGCCATCAATTCCTTCTCCATCTTCTCCATTTAATCAAAGAAGAAGACAATGAATAGTGTTTTCAAGTTTTTAACTTGAAATTTTTCTTGTTTTTCTTGAAGATCCAAGCATTCTTAAGACTTCTCAAAGCTTCTTAAGGCTTCCTAGCTCCTCCCACCACTCAAAGGAAGGTATACCATCTCCAAACCCTAGATTCCTATATATTATAAGATGATTTTGATTAGTAGGGTGCTATTGTAGCTTGTTGTTGTGATTTAGAGTTTGGGATTTGAAATGGTAGTGAAATGGAATGGTGAATGTTGTGGTTTTGATTAAAAGGACTTAAGTATGATTAAAGTTAAGCTTAGGCATAAGTATGAATGATTAAATTGAATTGGTTGGGGTTGTTATGATGTGATAAGGATGGATGTTGGTTGTATGTTGGATTTGAGGTTGATTTGGAATGGGTTTGAATGGTTTAAAATATTGGAAATCGCGTAAACATAGCCGTCGTAACGTCCGATTTTCTTTGAACTGTTTTTGTACATAGCATTAGGACCCGAGAACCCCCTACTAGATTATGACCACTGCCATGTTTAGATAGCTCATGTTACGAGCTTCGTTTTGATGTGTAGTTCGTTCGATTCCGATGCACGGTTTAGGAGAAACGACCGTTTCAAGTAACGGCGTTTCGCGAACGAAACTTTTTCCCTCGCCTTACTTTGAAACATAGGTTAAAGACCAATAAGGGTTAATTAATGTATGAAACATTTATGGTAAGTGTGTTAGGCAGTTGGTAAGACACTCGCGAAGGAATCGCTTTAAAACTCGTAAAGGTTAAATTATTAAAAATGGTGGAGCCGAGGGTACCCGAGTGACTTAAGCGAATCAGTGAGCGCAAAACAAGCGTTAGAGTCTAAGTTAGTTAAAGTATAGATTTACAAGTGACTTTGGTTTAATTCCAACTTACTTGTTGTTTATAGGTTACCAGACTCGTCCCGAGCCATTCGTAACCCCAGTCGCTCAGGCAAGTTTTCTACCAGTTATAACTGTTGTTGTGATGTATATAGGTATTTGCATTATCTTGCGATAGATGCATGTTGGTTAATTAGAAAATGTTGCAATATATTGAAGCATGCTGCTATGGTATATATATGCATGCCTGTTTCGTATTCTTTCCATATATATCTGTTGATTCAGTTGATAATACCTATGCTAGAGGATAGCGGTAATTTGCATATACCCTTAGTATATGGACCCAAAGGTGAAAATATTTTCTAAAACCGGGAGTCGAGGATCCCGAGTAGATTTTGTATATATGGATATAAATATATATATATACTTATATATATATATGGTCATAGTTTTCAAAACTATTAATCGAATAAGGTTTATTCGATAACTTTAACTTTATTTTATTATTGAATATTATTTCGAATATTATTCGAAGGCGTATGACTCCTTTTATTTATTTATCTGAATATTATTTGAATATTCATTCGAGGGCTTATGACTCTTTTATATTATTTATTGAATATTATTTGAATATTCATTCGAAGGCTTATGACTCTTTTATATTATTTATTGAATATTATTTGAATATTCATTCGAAGGCTTATGACTCAGTTTATATTATTTAATGAATATTATTTGAATATTCATTTGAGGATCTATGACTCCGATTATTTGCTGAGGTATATTCTTTATTTTATTAAAGAATAAGGTGTCAATAATCAAACTTATTTTTGATTATTCAAATAAAGATAGTACTTTCATATAAGTATATCTTTGGTTATTTAATACTCATTTCAAGTATAAGTTTTAATATTTCTACTTCAATTATTTTATAAAGATTATTCTTTATGGGAATATTATTTAAATAATAATATTCAGACATTTTCTAAATATTCTGGGGACTGATTTACTTCATTAAATCAGCTTTACTCCAAACACTCTTTAAAGTGTTTTCGAGTCTTCAAAATGATTTTTAAAGTCAGAGCGGATCCCAAAACTCATTTTTATATTTAAGATCTTCCTTTTTTAAGGGGATTTAAATACTCGCTCAAAACCTGGGGAATCCGGCTCTGTGGTGTATTTTATATTCGCAACGAGGTTGCAGTTTTGGTAAATGAATTGATTACTTGCCCAATGTTCGGGAAGTAAGCCCATCTAATTGAGTCGGCATAAGCGACAGGCCGGGGTACGGTCTATGAAAGTGTAAGTGGCTGGGTGGCAGTCCATCAACGCGTAAGAGGCCGGGTGGCGGTCCAGCACAAGGTCCTTATGTGGCCAGGGTGATGACCGGTGGGGGATTCAACCATCTACTAGTAGAAAAGGTTACTTATTGGTATCTTTTCCTGATCAGCAAGATATCTGGTTTATGCCAAAATTCTTTTCCTTTCCAAAAAAAAAAAAAATTCATTGGATATTATAACTCTGTTCATACTTTACATGACAGAGATTTTCAGGAAATGTATGAGATATATATATATATGGATATATATATCAGGACTTAATGAAGTATCTCGTAACTTCGTTATTTATAATGATATTTCAAAGATTGAATCTATTCAAGTCTTATCTTGTAGTCTGATCTGGGTGATGAACTTTGAAACTAATTATAACTTGAACGGTGGTAGTTCAAGTAGTATTTGGAAAAGATATAAGTATATTGGAGTATCTTGTAACTTCATTTTTTTAAAACTTATATCTAGTAAATGATTATCTTATGCATGACAAAGATTTTCAGAAAAACGTTGAGACAAGGTTAGATATATGAGATCACCTTGCAACGGTATTTTTATACAGTTATACACTGGAACTCTGTGTGTATTATGCATGAAAGAGGACTTCCCATATTTTGAAAAGTATATATGCATATATATATATACTGAATATTTTGCGACTTCATCGCATTAAGATATCAACTTGGTTCATTTCTTTTGACCAAGACTTTCATGAGTGCTATGAGAAGGCTCATATATTGTTAATCTTTATACATATTATTTTGGTGGGCTTGCTGCTCACCCTTGCTTTCTTCTTTCATCACACAACAACAGTTAGGAAAGATGGCCAGACTCCAGCAGACCCAGCGCAAGCGCGTGGGAAGCGTCCCGCGTCTTCCCGTTGATGTTGTAGCTGCTATAGCTGCAGAGGTAGATCTATTGTAGATCAGACCATCTACTTTTGAGAATCAATTATGTATAATTATAACTTGTGGCAGATTATGGCAATTAACTGTAAATTTATCAAGTAATCATTTTGGGTTGTAATAACTTTTAAATTGTGGATTCAAAGACTTGTACTTATTTAAATTTCATCTCTGAGACTATAACGGGTTGTGGTGTGTGTTAGTGTGGGGTCACAGCATAAGGTTATTTATTATTAATTAAGTGAAGTGATATTGTGGAAAGAAAGACCGTGACGACCCGGATCCCCGACCCCGGATCTGGGGGTGTTACAGAAATGGTATCAGAGCTAAGCGTTATAAACCTCAGAGATGATGGGACGTTAAGATAATAAGTTTACTAAGATAATAAGAACTCTTTCCAAGTTCATAGTCGAACTACCTAACATAGTACTGACAGTTAAAACCCTTATGGGAATCCTTATAAATATCGTGATAGGAGCGTAGTTCATTATCGTATATGGTAGCGGGACTCCGAACCCTGAGGTTGAGGAGCAACAACGCGATGATGTTTTATTACAAATTGGAGATCGGATTATGGATCCGATAGAGTGTCCTAATGCAGGACCGGATGATGTTGATATTGAGGATGTAGCGGTTGAGGATGTTGTCCTAGAAGGGATAGTTGTTGAGGAGGATCCCATGGAGGATCCTGACAAAATTGGATAAAGGACCACTGATGAATTGATGACCATGGTTAGGTCGACTACCAGAGGTGGGATTGGCCGGTCACTACCGGAGGTTCGTTCAAGTTGTAAAGATAGTAGCCCCTTTAACGCGGCTTACTCGTAAGACTGAGAAGTTCGAATGAACAGAGAAATGCGAGAACAGCTTTCAAAAACTGAAGCAGAGGTTGGTGATGGCCCCTATGCTGGCGTTGCCGGATGGAAAAGGAGATTTTGTGAAGTGTAGTGACGCTTCGCACAAGGGCTTAGGGTGCGTGCTTATGCAGCACGGTAAGGTAATCGCGTACATGTCAAGACAATTAAGGTAATATGAAATTCGATATCCCCGCTCATGAGCTTAGGCTCGTGGAAATAGTTTACCCTAAAGATTGGAGGCACTACTTGTATGGAGAGAAGTGCGAGAATTACCTAAGCCATAAGTGCTCTAGTACATTTTCATGTAGAAAGAGCTCAACATATGCCAGAGGAGGCAGTTAGAGCTAATCAAGAATAATGATTGGGAGATTCTTTATCATTCGGGGAAAGCCAATATGGTGGCTGATGCCCTTAGTAAAAAGGAGAGACTCAAGATGATAATGTCTTTTGGAGAGTTTATAAGAGATTTTGAGAAAATGGAAATAGAAGTGAAGGTAACCGGCGCCGGTACCGAAAAGCTGTTTGAGATTGCGATACAGCCCGAATTATTGGAAAAGATCATATTGTGCCAGAAAAAGTTATGAATGAAGGCAGAGAGCCAACAATTAGATAAAAGATTAATATCGAGAAAGATGATAAGGGAATAATGAGGTATTCCTATAGAATTTGGGTTCCGAAAGTTCAAGAGCGTAAGGATGAGAACTTAGATGAGAGCCATAGTTTGTGGAATAAGATTTAGAGCAAACCCTGAACGTGATAGTCAGGGAGGTCGCCATCAAGATAGAAGGAACCCATGACATAATGGAGTGGAAAATGAGGATTTTAAATTAAAAGATGACCCCAATTATGGGGAGTAGGATGAAACATTTCATACTAAGGAAACAGAAAGTCGAGTAAGGAAAGGAGACCCGAGACGGTACTCCTATACGGCAATTCATGGACCTGTCTAGACAGAACTTAGACTATTATCCCCAACCACCACCTTGAGGAAACAATGTGGTGTGAAATTCTTTCAGGACCTCTAAGTCGCTAAGCTCTCAGAGTTCCAAGGAACAAGCTGGCCCAATCGAGGCAAGAGCCTGGCTAAAGGAAATATAGGAATCATTTGAGATTCTAAATGATTGACGAATCTCAAAAGGACTGTTTTGTCACTTACCCTCCTAAGAGAGAGACCACCCGCTGGTGAAAGACCAAGAAAGGCACGGAGCCAGAGGTTAAAATAAACTGATTTAAGTTCAGTCAATTGTTTTCGGGAAAGTAATTCCCAAAGATAAGGAGATAGTGTAAAAGCTTTGGAGCTAGAACAAAGGCAGACGAGTATGATGAATTATGAATCTAAGATGTAAAAGTTGTCAAGATTCGTTCTGTAGACACGAATCCAGAATGACGGGATGTTTGAAATCAATGCTTATGTTGTGTTGGTTCATGAAATAATGATAAGAGAAAGGAATATAACGGCAATAGAGTTTGAGGAATGACAAGGGAGTTGGGTATGAGGAAACCCTAAAGACTCATAGCAATAGAAATAGAAAAGTATGTAATCGTCAGGGTGATGATGATCCACCATGAGTTAAAATTGATGGTTGAAGGCATAAGAGATACATATATTGTACCCCCTTTAAGTTGGGAGGATTCGAGGAAACCTTGAGATAGTTCGAAGGATAAATATTGAGACACGGATAGATTGAGGAGACAAGAAAGTAAGAAATCAGGAAAAAAAATTGGATGAAGGAAGTGACCTTCAATAATGTGAAATGTAAGACCGGTGGCTCGATACCCAGAAAGGGAGACGCCAGGTATGAAAGATATCCCAATATTGAGGTGACTGTTGAGATAAACAACAAAAGTAAATAAGGAATTATTAAGAAGAAGTTCACGTTGAACACGACCAATATCTTCCAGAACATCCTTGTTATCGTTACCAAATTAGGCAAGACAAGCGGATAACTGTTGTTATCTTTTGGAGGCCATATGAATTGACCTCAATTTGAATAAGGATGTTATTATGAAGTTAGGTATAGACTATCGAGGTGGGAATGATGAATATGATAATCTATCAAGGAAATATGACTTGATTTATTCGTGGAAGGATGCAGGTACCTTTTAAAGGTGGAATTAAGGATAGAACATTGGTAACTTAAAATGAATCCTAGGGGAATGCATAAAGGTTGGCATTTCACCCTAATAGGGATAGTATGAGTTTTGACAGTATGATTTGGAAAGGGTTAAGGTATTAACAACCTTTAAGAATCAGTGGAGAAATTTTTCAGAAGTATATAGACAATGGTTTTAGTATTAGTAAATGGTATTATGATATGCCCTGTATCTAGGGAATACAGGAGGAACGATTTAAGGATAACCTTAGAGGTTTTACAAGGAGAAAGGTAAAATTCAAAATTCTCAAGAATAGAAATGTTGATAAAGGAAATATGACGTAATTATAATGATGCCAAGTGGGGCACGTGTTGAACCACGAGAAAGTATGGATCGAACCAGTAATGGTCGAAATTATTCAGGGCAATTAGGGCTTAAGATAAAGATGTTCTAAGTATAATTGAGAGTCAGTCGTGACAGTGATTAACCTCTAAAGACTGAGGCAATAACTTATGGAAAAATGGTGATATTTTTTTTTACTCATCTGATTTTAAGGAAAACATCTTCACTCAAGCAGTGATCGGAAATAGGGTGGAAAATTAGTGAAAATGGTTAAGACGACATTGACTGTAAGGAAATATTACTATCAGGAAAGGCCAAGAGGTGGCCGACACTTTAAATGTAAGAGGATAATTATAGGCGCTCGTGCGAGAGGGATACAGTGATGATGGTTAAAGCTGTGATGGTTGAATTATGGTTTGGAAGATTGACATTCCTTCTGATGACTGTGCAATACCCAACCGTAATAGTAGTTGGTAAAGGTTTAATTCGTGTAATCGCCATGAACGGGCTATCTATCTTAGAAGGTCCTATCTTGAGATAAGCCAGGACCATGTTTCAAAAAGGACTAGATGAACCCTTGAGTTAATTCTTTTATTTAGGGCGTATGATTAAAAATGGTATTAACCTGCTATCGTTGCTTTGATTGAAACTCTTCTGCAATTTTATCTGCTTCATGTCATGAAAGTACGTCAGAGTTTGGAGTGTTCTTCATGAATTGTGATTGGTGGTTATGTTAACTCCTTAGGAGAATTAGATACGAGATGTATGGACTCCGTATGGTTAGCTATTAAGACTTCATGGAAAATGAATGACTACAGTAGGTCAGTGGTGGACCATAGTAAGGCAGCAATGATTCTGCGAGTAATGAGCTGATTACAACCGTGAGAGTTGTATTGGAATGGGTGTTGAGATTGAGTACCACTAATCGGGTAGTGGTAGTGTATAAGTTATCATTGATAGACTAATTAAGTAGAGTATCTACCTATTGAATATTTATTCTTTCTTATCAATAGAGAGCCGTATTATTATACGAGGAAGGTTGCGGTGCAAGCATAGAATTTTAGTAACGATGATGTATAGAATGAGATCCCAGATTCGATTTTCGATGTCGAGGGAGTTTCAAAGGTGATTGTGTATAAGCTCGAGGAAGAGTGTGGGTCCATAGAATGATGGACGGATAGCAAAAATATTTAGGCACGTGAAATGCGATGCTATAATACTTGATGTTGATATAAATACATATATGTTTTGTTCTTCTATGACAAACCTCTATAGTTCAGAGGTAGATTCCAAGCCAGATATTTTATGGCAATAAAATTTTTATGAATATACATTCTCTTCAATTCGTTCTTTTCTCTTCTTTTCATTTCATGTAAGCTGAGAAGAACAACCCTTCCAGAAGGGGAGGTATTGCCGAATGACTATCTATCTGTGTGATAGAAGCCGAGTAGGATACCAGCTATTGTTTAATTGCTTGTCAAGTACTAAAGGCTGGCCACCTTCTGTACTAACTATGCGATATAACAAGTGTTCATGATCATAGTGATCTCTCAACAAATTCCTTTACTTCTATATGATTAATCAAACTTTGGAAAATAGAAATAACTGAAAAAGGAGTAATAAAGTGGTGGTAGTATGCGGAATGGGAACACATTCGTGATACTAAGGTTGACGTGGTTATTAAAAGGTTATAGATGCTAGCGAGAAAAAAGTATAACCCGTATAATATTAGGAACGGAAGGTAGTAGCGACTACGAACTGGGAAAAAGGATGGGTAGTGAGAATCAAAAGCTATAATGATTAGAAGCTATGATGAGAGTCTGTGTAATAGACTTGAAAGAATTTGGAATGATCACTTAATTCGGATTGAGTTATCTTATGACAATAGATCATATGTCATTATCGAGATGTCGCCTTATGAGATCCTTGAGGGAAGACAATGTCGATCTCCCTTATGTTAGGATGAAGTTGTAGAGCACAAGATGCTCGGACCCGCAGTAGTCCAAAGGACCAAGGATATGATAGATCTAATCAGAGGACGGCTGGTAGTAGCCCAAGATGGACATGATAAGTATGTTGATTTGACACGAAAGGATGAAGAGTATGAAATAGGGGACCTAGTAATGTTATAGGTATCCCTTGGAAAGGATTGATGAGGTTCGGAAAGAAAGGAAAGCTAAGTCTACAATTTGTTGGACCCTTGGATATATTAAGACATTTGGGAAGTTAGCATATGAGCTAGCCCTAACCCCGAACATATAGCAGGTCGTAACGTGTTTCACGTATCAATGTTGAGGAAGTGTAATTCAGATGCCAGATAAATAGAGGCATATGAGCGCATAGATATGCAACCCGACGTAACCTATATGGAGCAACCAGGAAGGGTTATAGAGTGAAAAGGAACATGTGCTTAGGAGAAGATTATCAAACTAGGCAGAGTTTGGTGGTAGAACCACAATGTGGGAAAATTGACTCGAGAGTTATAAAGTGTAATGCTAAGAAAGTATCCCCATTTATTTTCTATCTGATTCTGGGACGGAATCCTTTAAGGAGGGGAGACTGTAATAACCCCAATTTTTGAGAAATTTTGAAACCCTTATAAATAGTGTTTTTGCTGAACGAGAAAACTTTCACGCCACGCTATGTAGGGGTTCTGTTATTGATCTTATGGGATATTATTAGTACTCTATGTGGTATATAAGTGTATGTAAAGATCGTCAGAATCCAATTCCGAACACTTTGATTTTTCCCGGAAATCCACAAGATACGGAGAGAATTGAGTATAAGGTAACAGGATAAAAAGGATTTAAATTAAAGGATTATAGAGAGGATCATAAAGGAATAATATATTGAGAAAGGTTAAGGGAACCTAAGTAATAAGATCCCGGGTATGATCCCTCAAACGATAAACGAGAACGAAAGATAAGCGAACCGTAAAACAAATAAGTGACCAAGAGACAAGCTTGTACAAGAAGCCAGGGATTGTGACATCATCAAACCACAAGGTGTGGACAAGTGGGAGCATTATGACATGTGCAAGGTGACACAAGCATGACATGGGAAGGAAGGAGGTGTGGTGGCTTTTTAACCACACAAATTCAAGGGCAACAAGGTAATTAACTAAATCAAACACAAAAACAAGCCAACCAAGCCAAGCAAAATCATTTTCATCAAAATCAAAAAGAAACCAAGGCATGGTTCATCATGCTCTCGGCTTTTTACTATTGCAAATGGGCAAGAATTCAAAAACTCAAGATCCAAGCCTCCTAAATTGGTGAGTTAATTCCCTAATCATCTTCATGCTTAGTTAGGGCTATATCATGAGTTTAAGCCATCAATTCCTTCTCATCTTCTCATTTAATCAAAGAAGAAGACTATGAATAGTGTTTTCAAGTTTTTAACTTGAAGTTTTTCTTGTTTTTCTTGAAGATCCAAGCATTCTTAAGACTTCTCAAAGCTTCTTAAGGCTTCCTAGCTCCTCCCACCACTCAAGGAAGGTATACCATCTCCAAACCCTAGATTCCTATATATTATAAGATGATTTTGATTAGTAGGGTGATATTGTAGCTTGTTGTTGTGATTTAGAGTTTGGGATTTGAAATGGTAGTGAAATGGAATGGTGAATGTTGTGGTTTTGATTAAAAGAACTTAAGTATGATTAAAGTTAAGCTTAGGCATAAGTATGAATGATTAAATTGAATTGGTTGGGGTTGTTATGATGTGATAAGGATGGATGTTGGTTGTATGTTGGATTTGAGGTTGATTTGGAATGGGTTTGAATGGTTTAAAATATTGGAAATCGCGTAAACATAGCCGTCGTAACGTCCGATTTTCTTTGGACTGTTTTTGTGCATAGCATTAGGACCCGAGAACCCCCTGCTAGATTATGACCACTGCCATGTTTAGATAGCTCATGTTACGAGCTTCGTTTTGATATGTAGTTCGTTCGATTCCGATGCACGGTTTAGGAGAAACGACCGTTTCAAGTAACGGCGTTTCGCGAACGAAACTTTTCCCCTCGCCTTACTTTGAAACATAGGTTAAAGACCAAAAGGGTTAATTAATGTATGAAACATTTATGGTAAGTGTGTTAGGCAGTTGGTAAGACACTCGCGAAGGAATCGCTTTAAAACTCGTAAAGGTTAAATTATTAAAAATGGTGGAGCCGAGGGTACCCGAGTGACTTAAGCGAATCAGTGAGCGCAAAACAAGCGTTAGAGTCTAAGTTAGTTAAAGTATAGATTTACAAGTGACTTTGGTTTAATTCCAACTTACTTGTTGTTTATAGGTTACCAGACTCGTCCCGAGCCATTCGTAACCCCAGTCGCTCAGGCAAGTTTTCTACCCGTTATAACTGTTGTTGTGATATATGTTTGCATTATCTTGCGATAGATGCATGGTTAATTAGCAAATGTTGCAATATATTGAAGCATGCTGATATGGTATATATATGCATGCCTGTTTCGTATTCTTTCCATATATAGTTGTTCAGTTGATAATACCTATGCTAGAGGATAGCGGTAATTTGCATATACCCTTAGTATAGGGACCCAAAGGTGAAAATATTTTCTAAAACCGGGAGTCGAGGATCCCGAGTAGATTTTGTATATATGGATATATTATATATATATTATATATTATATGGTTATATTTTCAAACTATTAATCGAATAAGGTTTATTCGATAACTTTAACTTTATTTATTATTGAATATTATTTCGAATATTATTCGAAGTATGACTCCTTTTATTTATTTATTGAATATTATTTGAATATTCATTCGGGCTTATGACTCTTTTATATTATTATTGAATATTATTTGAATATTCATCGAGGCTTATGACTCTTTTATATTATTTATTGAATATTTTTGAATATTCATTCGAGGCTTATGACTCAGTTTATATATTAA
>NW_027421256.1:0-9844 GCF_009905375.1 Apium graveolens | reverse complement strand
AATCCATTTGGGTCAGTGGTCAGGTAGGATGGCTTATACAGAATTCAGAAGGTTTGTCAGGGGGACTGATTTTAGCATTGGATAATTTGTGTTATAAAAATTTAGGCTCGGCTTCAGGAAAAACTTGGCAGTGGGTTCAGCTCAAATGCATCTTAACAGATGAAGTTTTTCATATAGTCAATGTGTATGGTCCTTTAAACTTAAAAGGTAAGAGGCAATTTTGGGATGAGATATCAAAAATCTTACTTATCACGGGAAATGATTTGGTGTGTGCTTGGGGACTTTAATAGTATTATGGATGAAAAAGAGAGTATCAATTGCACATATAGAAGATTAGATGTGTAGGGTTTTAAAGATTTTGTTAAGAATAATAATTTGTGTGAGATTGGGTTGATAAATGAAAGTTTTACTTGGTTTGGTCCTTTTGGAAGGTGTAGTAAGTTAGACAAAGTTTGGTGAATGATAGTTGGTGTGCTCGAGATAACTGGGAAGTTATGGAAATTAATAGGATGATATCGGATCATAGACCTTTGTTGATGTATGCTTGTAAAATTCTGAATGATCCAGTGCCTTTTAGGGTGTTTAATTGGTGGCCAAGAGAATAGTAATCCCTTTTTTAACCAACTGAGGCAATTTTATTTTAGTTTGATGACATTATATTGATTCCGCAGATTTCCTTTCAAATTTTTATTTTGTTATAGTCCGGTCCAATAATATAATGTTTTTAGTGGGATCAATAATATATATTATTTTTTAGCCTGATTCTTCAATAATATAATTTTATTTAGCCAGGATGGGTAATTATATAATGTTTTATTTTATTATTTTATTTTATTATTTTTAGTTTTTTAATTTTTATTTAAGATTTGATCAATAAAATAATTTTGTTTAGCCAGGCCAGGTAATTTTTATATATTATTTTATTTTAATGAAAACCAATATACATATCACAATTCATTTATGAATATTTATCTATTTATATACTTTTATGATATCGTAATACATATCTATTTTGTTATTGTCTTTTATTAAAATAATACACATTGATAAACAAAACTTGTATTTGATATAAGTTAGACATTGTACAAGATTTACATAAAAAAAATAATGAAGAACATTATAATTCTAGAAAATGACCCATGCCTCGCACGAGTTATTATGCTATATTAAATAATAAAATAACACATACCTCATGATGTGTAATGAGGGATTGTGTACGCTGTATGTAATTATAATGATGTTTGAAATAAATTTGAAATTATATTTAAAGTCATGATTGGAAATAAAATAGTGATTCAAGTTAAAAAGGTGAAATATTGGAGATGAAAGTATTATAAAATAAATTTATAATTGGAGATGGCCTAAATAAAGGAAACTGTATTCGGTTATGATATGGGCCTTAAAATTGGACACACCATAATACAAACAACAATGTCTTAAAACCCTTAAATTTTACATAAAACATAATTCATCAACATCCTTCAAATAACAGATAATTCATATTACATGAAAATTTTTTTTAAAGACAAAATAAAGCATGCCAACAGATAAATTCATTAAACAACTGCCATGGGTTGTTTAGGCCTAAACTCGAAACCTTGTACGATAAGGCCAGCCTTGAGTACATTTGTATCAGTTGACATAAATCGCGTCTCCACCTCATCATCATCATCTCTTGCACCAGTCTCAAACTCTGCGATCTTAATCTCCATCCATTCGTCCTTCCTCCACCGACTAAGCTCTCCATTTCGTTGCTCAATGTTGTGTGCAGATGTTCTTAGATCAGGATAACCTGTGCTAGCTTCATCATCAGGCACCTCCTCTCTTTCATTAACAAATCTAATGGATGTCTTTGCCGAATCAAGTCCGCAGGCATCCTCATATATTTTAAAGACAAGATATGTTTCATACGTGGTGTGAGGAGACAACATTCCAATTTTCATTTTTCCACGAATATCAACACACCGCCCCTTGTCAAGTACATCAACCTCCTCTGAAAATCTGTTCACATGATAATACATTGAGGCATGAATACATGATACATGCGATGAGAGGACGGCTTTAATCATATTCATCACTTACCATGCGTTCGGAGTACGTGTAAACTAGTCAAACTGTTCGTGAGTAACTCAAACTCGGCTCGTGAAAAATTCCAATTCGGCTAGGAATTAATCGAGCCGAGCACGAGTTCGAGCTCAAGTTTTTCAAATTTGTAACCAAGTCGAGTTCGAACTTCCGATTACTCGGCTCGTAAGGGTCGAGCCTTATTGAGTCCCTATTATTTTCAGTTTTTTTATTATAAAAATATTTTTATATTTTTTATATATTATTTATTTATTATTTAATCGAACTTGACCCGAACCATCCTATTTCAAATTTTTATTAATATTTAGTGAAATAAATTCGAGTTTTTAAACCGAACTCGAGCCTACCGAACTTTTTACTTGAAATTAAAAGCCCGGTCGAGTTCAAAGCTCGAACCTGAACTATTTTTATTGAGTTCGAGCCGAGCCACAGTCTAGGACTCGGCTCAACTCGATTACACCCCTAATTTGGAGTTGTTGCACACAAAACTATGCTCAAAATTAGCTCAAATCCTATTTTATTAAAATTTTAAAATCTGTTCATTAGAAAAGTGTTTTTTACCAAAAAGGTGGAGGAAGTATGCTTTTGAAAAATACGACCTTGCAGTTTTAATGCTACTATTAAAACACATCTAAAATATTATTTTTTCATAAAATATTTGTATATCAATAATATTATAAAATATTAAATATCAAAATATGTGCATATCAAAAATATTAATAAAGATTTATTTTGGTGAACTAACACTTTCTCTATCAATACTATCCTTTTTAACAGTAATTTTCTAAAGTGATTACATCCTTTAAAGATAATGTCATGTGACCTGCATTTCATAAAATTGACTTGAATTCACGAATGAAGATCCGAGAATAGTTAAAATAAAATTGTTTAGATTTATCTTTAAATTGTAATTAGCTTGTTGGGTGTGACTGGTGAGTTGAAGTTGTTCAAATTATTTAAGGTAATAGGCTACATGTAATATAGACTTCTTATTTGCATTCATATAGGAAATAAATATGCATAATGCTGTATTTAATCACCTTTATTAGCATTACTATTTTACTATTTTCTGTTATTTTTTTTGCCCAAAAAAGCCAATACCTAAAGAGATTGTCAAATTTTAACAAAAAGGTTTGTCTTAGCTCAAAATTTTGTTATTAAAATGTTATTATTAATAGACAAAATGTGCATATTTTGAAAAAATACCCTTCATAATATTGTTTTGCTACTTTATTTTCAAAAAAAGCATTCCATTTTATACTTTTAATAACATCTTTTATCAAAATATTAAGCAAAATTTATAATATATACATAATTTTTAAAAAATTTTGGTATTGTGGGTTGTGACTCTAAACAACCCCTTAATTTGTCTTGTCACCCTGATACCTAAATGCTTCTTTTCAATTGAGTTATGCAGAAAATATAATACTTTATTGTACAACTCAACACACAAGCTAACACTTTCCCAACTATAGTGAATCCTCTTGCTACAACCATTGACCATAATTCCCACACTTATTAGTTTGTCATACTAGAAAGAAAATACTTATAACAAGTTACTATGAATTATATAGAGTGATACACAAGTATTTGTAGCTAGAACAGATTAGTATTTAGCAAAATGTACATTGCATGTATGTAAATAATGCAACAATAATTATTGACATATCTTGAGTTACTATCATATAACCACAGCCACCACCAAGGAACAATGGCAAGCTGCCTAGCAGCTACCATTAAACATTTTTTTCCCCTTCCTTTATCAAACCAAAAACTCTGTTAGAACAATAATGAGATCAAGTAATTAGACAATTTAAATAAAAGATTATGAACCATTCTCTTTTATCATGATATAAATACATAAGTAATTCAAAAATTATCATGAATAGTTCTAACTTCTAATACTTATTTATAATTTTTGGATAAATTATTGTAAATTTTTGGTTGTCAACTATCCAATCTTTACTCCCAATCATATAGTTATAAATAATCATATAGTTACAAATAATTCATCTAAACCACTAATTTTTTTAATGGAGAAATTGAAAGAAAATATGTCAATTTAGAACATTAATTACAAATAAAGAATATTTAAATTTTTATGTCCTTACATTAATCAGGGTACATCTATAATATGTAAAATGCAAAAATGACAGGGAATAATTTAAATATATGAGAAAATTTAAATATATGGAGTAATACACATGGTAAACTTTGGTCATCCCATCCCAGTCTTAAAAAGAATAATCTTAGCTTTCATTCAGTTGTTTCTATATATTATTTTCCAACTTTGACATATGATAAGCACTTAATTAAATACCAATAATGGAATCCCAAATAAATATTAAAGAAAATAATATTTTATATTTTAAACTAATTTTCACGGGGAACAATTATTTTATAATCATATTTTAATTAAAATATGTATAAGTATCTTAATGTTAATTAAACACATATTTAATTTTTTATTTATAATCTTTTCTAACAGTAAATACATCTTTAATCTTTAGTATACCTATTTTATTTTTAAAAACCTTATTACAAAACTTTACATTAATGAAATAATTATTGAAATTATATTTAATATTATTATTATTTTACATACATATAAAATAAACACATATAACTATTTTAATTAAAACTTATATTAGAGAAAAAATACTGGATCTAATATTTAAAAAAAACTATCTTAATTGAAATACAATTAATAGACAAGGATATAAAACATAAAATATATCAAAATGTTAAATATTAAATATTAAAAACAATACACCAAAATAAAGTTAGTAAACAATAATAAAATCGAGAAATAATTGAGGAGAATTACCACATTGCCATAGTCCAGGAGGATAGCATAGTCACAGAGAAAAAAATAAAGTTGTTTTTTAGTGGTGTAAGTCAAGGTGGAGATTGATCTCCTGAGAATTTGATTAATATCAGGTGGTAAAAATTTGTTCCATAACTCATCCCAATCACTGGCAGCCCCTCAATTTTGAAACACCTGAAGCTCTACATGTATCCTTGGGTGATGTGAATGATAATATTAACGATAGGTAATTCTCCTTAAGGTGCTCAATCTTAGTTCTTTTGTGATTTATGATTTTCTTCCCCAAATCTGTCCTAAAGTTCATTGTAATGAAATAATTTGTTTTTTTATATCTTTACTCTACTACCAGAAAGGTTTAGATGTTTCTAGATTTAAGCTAAACGGGCCTGATACCTAAACTAGGTGACCAGATATGGTCTCAAAAGGAGGGATAATAAAAAGTGTGACCACCCCAAGGTCCATATAAGTGACTTCTCTTGACCCCATATTTTTTAAGGTCCAAAATTTTGATGACCTTTCTACACCGCTCATTGGAAAATAAAATGTTCACAAATTATTTTAACTAGTAATCTTCACGGTGCTTCGCACATGTAATTTCTTGCAATAATCAAAGTATTAAAAACTATTGATTTTTCAAATAATGATTTTGCAATATACAAAAATATGAAAAATAATGATTTTTCTGTAAATTTAAAAAATTATAAGAAATTTAAATTTGTATGATTTATTAAAAAAAGAAATATTATTATAAAATGCAAAATTTATTTGTGAAATTTTATACCCGAAAATATATCATTTCGTAATTGTATCTCGTACTTAATCTTCGATTAAGAAAACTTTTATGTTAGTTGAATTAACAAAGTCGATGTACATTTTTGAAATTGTTTTGAAACTTATGATTCTAAAAATGTTAAACTATTATACATAAATGCTTGGAGAGTTTTTTAAAAATCATTATTAAAAAAATGCTTGGAGAAAAAATTTTAGGTTAAAAAATCTATTAATAATAAAATAATAGTTGTGTCATGGTTAATATTAAATAAATAGTTGATATTTATGATTATAAAATTATTGTAAAAAACGACACGCCCCCTTAACATGTAAGATAATGTTTTTCTTTTGCTCTAGAGTTTTTACTTTTTTAAAAAATTACTTTGGAAAATTGTAATTTAATAGATGTAAACTATTAAAGAAAATACAATATTTAAAATCCGTGCAGTGTGCAAATGTCTCTCAATTAAAAAACAATGACTATATGTTTAGTCCAAAACTAACCACATAATAATTTTACAATATTACTATGTGTTAATTTGAACTCTATTCATATTTATATGCAACAATCTCACGTTATTTTTTTAGATCTTAGTTATAAGATTTAATAAATATACACATATGTATGTTTATCTAAAAAATATTTACAAATATGTATATTTGATCTAGTAATTTTATGTTTATTGTAATAAGATAGAAAAAACTTGTTAAGTGTAATTTCTACAAATTTGTGAGTTTATTTTCTCTAATTATAATATTTTATATTTACTTGTGTTTGTCTATAGATTATTATTTATAATATCTCTTTTTGCACCATTTTTTTAACCTAATGATAAACATCAAATCATAAAACAATTCTACCAATTAAAATTTAGTACACACTATATACTTACAAGTATAACAACATGGCAAATTATTTTTTTTAAACTTAGATTAATAGAGCAAAAACACTATTATGCCGGATTCGATTGATCTTACATTTTCCAATTTTTTAATTTCAATAACAGCTTACTCTGGACGATCACGATTAACAACTTGAACAAAAAAATGTCTTCTCTCTCAAAGATTAACAGCTATGGGGTTGCTGCCAACGGGAAAAAATTTCAAAATGAGGGGACTAAGGAAGGTGAGTTGAAGGTAGCTAAGAAGGGGTTTAGTGCTGAGACAAGCAAGAAGGTTAAGCTGGAGAGCAGATTCTTAAGCATTTCATTTGGGCATACAAGGATATTCTAGACAAGGAAACAAGTAAGAGTTTTTTTGAAAGCGATAAACAGGCAATAACGGAAGCTTTAAATCAGATCCATTGGAGAAGCTTGAAAGCTAGGGGAGGGTTGGAATGGAAGGAGAAGAGTAGAAGTGAAGGAAAAATTCAAGGGGAAAGGGGAAATGTCAAGACTTATGCGCAAGCATTAAAGAATGAGATAGACAAGATGGTGGATGTCAAAAGAGTTGTGGATGAGGGGGAGTGGCAAATGGTGCAAAGGAAGAAAAAGGCAGGGAAAGCAAGAATGGAGTCAGTTTCACGATTTTTCCGTATAATACCCGGGAGAGTGCAAAGCTAGGGAAATTTGGAATTGCTTGAGGGTTTCAGGGGTTATTTTGGATATAATTCTGCCTAGAAAAAGGGACAAAAGAGGGAAAAAATATGGTTTTGTCAAGACAACTTCGGAGCTTGAAGCCGCTACAATTATTCTTAATGTGAAGGGAAAGGGGGGTTTAGGATCTAATATTCGTATGAGTCTTAATGAAAAAAGGTTAGTAGAGATCAAGGAAAAGGAGGTTTTAGGGTGTACAAAAATAATGTGGTTGGGTCAAATCAGAAAAGAAATAGGGATGACTATAATAATATTAAGAAGGATGTGGTCAAAGTGAATGCTGAGGTTGGAAATAAGCATGAAAATGGAAATCAGGAGAAGGAGTTGGGGGTTGAAATGTTTGAATATATTGAAGCAGTAGTAGATAAAGATGTTGAGGAGGGTTTATATGATACCAAAGTGACTTTCTCAAGAACTGATGAATCAGCGAGCTCGTTGCAAAATAATTTATGAGGAGAAGGGATATAACAGGTCAATGTAGTGGGATTAACTTCTCGAAAGTTCTTATTAGCTAGTATGCATGACAAGGGGTGGGAAGAATATGCAGATAAGCTTTTTGAGAAATAGTTTAGGAGTCTGAGAAAATTTAAAGATGAGGATCTGGTTGTTCCCAGGACAGTATGGTTACAAAGCTATGGGATCCCAATGAATGTGTGGTTAGAAGAAAATTTGAAGGGCTATACGAGATGGTTGGGGATTGGATTAGTTGGTTCTATCAGAAAGATAATGAGAGTGAGTTTTTTAATCCAGTCATTTGTATATCTACTACAAGAAGGGAAAAGATTGAAGAGTCCATGAATATATTAGTGAAGGGAAAGCTTTATCTAATTAAATTTGTTGAAATTGAAAATGGGAAGGAGCTGAAGAATAAAATGGGTTCAATTAGTTTATCTGAAGGAGGGATTATATCAAAAGTTATGAAGGAGCATGGTGGAATAGAGTCAAAAGATAAGGACTTAAAAGTAGATAGGGAAGTGAGTACTAGTCAGACTGTGGAATCCAAAGCTGTAGCAGTAAGTAAGGGGAGTCAAGGCTACTCGAAAGGAAATATAGGTGTTCTTCAGGAACTTGAATTGGGTAAAAGGGTGGAGGTGTTGGAGGTGGATGGAAAAGTGCATGAGGGGATGTTGGTTTTGTTAAATAGTCAAGCTACAGAAGAAGTGGTTAGAACAAACTCTAAATGAACTAGTAAGGATTCTTTAAGTGAGCTGAAGTCTTGAGAGACAAAGAACATAGTGGAAAAGTCTAATAGTTTAGAGTATGCTGTTTTTACTGGTACTTCACAAGGTACTTTGTGTAATGAAATTGTTAAGCTCAAAGTCAAAGGAGTGGGTAGAGCTAAAAAGAAAGGTAAAAAATTTAACAATCCTTTTGACTTGAAAGGAGGTGTTAATTTAGGATGTAGGAAGTATCTTGGGAGAAATAATAGGTTAGGCCCTTATTTAGGGTTTGGAGGTAGTTTTGTGACTTTGTCAGGAAACAAAGAGGTAAAAAAGAAAGAAGCTGCTAGAGAAATAATAGATTGTGCTGAACAAATGGGGCTAAAGGTGTAAGGGGATAGAGAGAAAGTTATTATTGGGATAGCAGAGCAGCTGCAAAAAGGAGAATTGTAAGATTGAAGTAATAAAGAAGTTGTACTGTAGTAAAAGTAAACCATTATGTCAGTAAAAGATATAAGAATAATATCTTGGAATTGTAGAGGGTTGTGTAATGGTGTGAAGAGAAGAATGGTTAAAGATATAATCAGATCTAGAAGAGTTAATATACTGTGTTTGCAGGAAACAAAATGTATGGAATGGAAGAAATTTTGGGAGAAATCCATTTGGGACAGTGGTCAGGTAGGATGGCTTATACAGAATTCAGAAGGTTTGTCAGGGGGATTGATTTTAGCATTGGATAATTTGTGTTATAAAAATTTAGGCTCGGCTTTAGGAAAAACTTGGCAGTTGGTTCAGCTCAAATGCATCTTAACAGATGAAGTTTTTCATATAGTCAATGTGCATGGTCCTTTAAACTTAAAAGGTAAGAGGCAATTTTGGGATGAGATATCAAAAATCTTACTTATCACAGAAAATGATTTGGTGTGTGTGCTTGGGGACTTTAATAGTATTATGGACGAAAAATAGAGTGTCAATTGCACATATAGAAGATTATATGTGCAGGGTTTTAAAGATTTTATTAAGAATAATAATTTGCGTGAGATTCGGTTGATAAATGAAAGTTTTAATTGGTTTGGTCCTTTTGGAAGGTGTAGTAAGTTAGACAAAGTTCTGGTTAATGATAATTGGTATGCTCGAGATAACTGGGAAGTTATGGTAATTAATAGGATGATATCGGATCATAGACCTTTGTTGATGTATGCTTGTAAAATTCTGAATGATCCAGTGTCTTTTAGGGTGTTTAATTGGTGGTTGTATGATGAAGAGGTTAGGGTCAAAATGGAAAATTTTTGGAAGCTAGGTAAAGAAGCTAGAATGCAAGTGAATATTCAAGTTATGTTAAAAAATTTAAGTTGGGAATGAAACAATGGTGCAAAGGAGCTAAGGATAAGCTAGAGATTAAGATT
>NW_027421255.1:0-43506 GCF_009905375.1 Apium graveolens | reverse complement strand
CACAAACTAAAAAAAGATAACTAATTTAATAATTAACAGCAAAATGTAGTACAACATTAATCCACAAACTAAAAAAGATAATTATTATCTTTTTAACCCTCGCTCTTCAAACGCCTCACAATATGGAAGAAATGAGCCCACCTGCTCCAGTGATGGAAATCGAGTTTCTCAAATAGCCAGTAAAGTTCCCTCTCAAGGCTCTCGTAGATGTATGCTCCATAATTGTTTTTCTCAGTGCTGCCCATACTGTAAATGCAGCATAGAAATATTGTTTGTACGAAGATATCAACCAAAGATTTGTGATTGATTAACAATTGAAAAGAACTATAATACTTAAAGGTAACAACTTTTAATAGTTTGAAAAAGAACATTACATACTCATCTTTTAATAGTTTTGAAAAAGAACATTACATACCTCATCTAATTTGGACTATTTAATTTATCAAATTCCTTTGCAATTCTCAAGGCTTTAGCAGAAGATATGTTTTGCGCCTGTTTACCAGAAAATTATAACCATCTCCAATTTCAATATGAAGTCATCAAGTCAAGAAAAAAAGAACAGATTATTGTCAAATGCAGAAACTCACCAATGAATCATCGAGATTTCCTTTTTCCACTCCAGGAAATCGACCAACATTAGTGGTGGATTTAAATTTCAACGATTTAAATCACAAAACAAAAGAAAGTAAATTTTTGAGGTACGCAGAAAATATAGAACAAGACAGATCAATTAATGCAAATACGTCGATACAATTTCGAAAGAAGGCACTGCATTTAAAGTTAAGTTAAACACTAGCTTCACATATTACCCCGTCGGTAGGATAAAGGATGGAAGTATCACATGGAACGATAAAATCAGAATCCACCTTGACCTTTGCTAACCGTGCCTCAGCAGACATAGCTCCATTTGCTGAAACATTATAAACACTGAATTGTTTATCTATTTAACAAAAAAGAACAAGAAAATGAGCATATGCCGACAAAAGTTTCATGCTAAAAAGATCCCTATGCAGAACAGGTTTGGGATGAACATAGCAAACAACTATAATCTTGACATAATAATTTATGGCAAATGTCACTATGGACAAATTCATTAATTACTCGATTTTATGTAGATACATAAATATATTTTTTCTTCCAACTCTGATCTTCCAGTATTCACTGATAGTAAACTTCTGAGCTTATAGTTATCGCATGATGGGAAAAGAAAATCAGCAAAGATATGCAGCATTCTTTGATTATTATTGTTGCATATGACCTTGCCAAAACATTGCAATTCGGTGAAACCAGGCATGTAATCTTGGTTGATAGGTATTATAGGACAGAAATAAATGCAACTAGTTAATAATTTAATCTACAATTGTAAGCTTATGGTTATTATTGGATATCTTGTCTAAGAGTACAGCAGGGGGTGAATATCTTACAACAGTGAAGTTATGTAAGTTTTTTTAGTTTCTATATACACAGTTTTTAGTTGCTTCATACAAGGCCCTGAAACAGGGACAGAAATGCAAGCACCAGCTCATAGACCTGCTTATTGACCGTCTGAACCACTCATCCTGCTTCACTTTTCTTAAATTGAGTGGCCCTGATTCTCACTCGCACACACGTGCCCCTGAATCTACGCACACATGGCATAATTCTGATACAGATATGACCCTAATGTAACTTGCACTCTGCTATATCAGATATCACCCTTAATTTAATCCTGAGGTGCGTTTAGAAAATTTCACCACCTTTTTAAGATTACTTTAGAAGCAGAAACTCAAAAACAGTGTCAACAACTTCAATCATACTACAATTAGGATCTTTATTTTACACCTACTGCTCTCATATTTCATCCCTCATATACTATCTTTTATCTTTTCACATATGTTTAATTATTTGGCAATGGAATGTAAGGTCCAACTGGAATATAAGTCACTTTCTTACACATACTCCGGGTATAAAATATTTTACTATTTACAACTAAATGGTTAAAAGATATGAACTTTTCCATTTTACTAAAGCCCTAAACAGCTAGCTAACAAAATAAGCAAACTCGATAAGTAAAACTTTACCTAAATTTTGGTATCCGGTAACTTCCATGCTCAGAGTACAACTCACTCAACAATATTTGTGCATTCTGATCGTTTGAAATGGGTTGGCTATTTACTCGTATGGGGTTCCATGTCAAATCTCTTCCACCTGTGCCTGCTAGAATCAGACTAAGAGTCTTGGAAAATTTTAACATTCAACCATTTTAACAATCAAATAATTATCCACAAGACTGCAAGAACTAGCTTGGGTACCATATCTAGGAGTTCTTCATCTAAACCATACACATCATAGCACCTTGACTCTTTCTCACTGACACCAAGAGTCAGTGAACTTTGTTATTTAAAAATTGAACTTTGTAAATCAGGAACAAGTCTCCTTGTCAGGAGTGGTACTTTTACTAGATTTTTCTAATTCTCACATGTAAGATGGATTTCAAATTTTTTAATAATTTTTTATATGACTAAAATTGATATATCTTAACATCCGTACGGTTGGATCATTGAAAAAAGCATTTCAAAAATTAATCTTGTAAATTAGGAACGAGTCTCATTGTTAGGAGTGGTATTTTTACTAGATTTTTCTAATCTTGACATGCAAGATGAATTTCAAATTTTTAATAATTTTTTCATATGACTAAAATTGATATATCTTAACATGCGTACGGTTGGATCGTCAAAAAAATTATTTCAAAAATTAATCTTATAAATCAGGAACGAGTCTCGTTGTCGGGAGGGGTAATTTTACTAGATTTTTCTAATCCTGACATGCAAGATGAATTTCAATTTTTTTAATAATTTTTTAATATGACTATAATTGATATATCTTAACATTTATACGGTTGGATCGTCGAAAAAATTATTTTAAAAATTAATCTTATAAATCAGGAACAAGTTTCGTTGTCGGAAACGGTACTTTTACTAGATTTTTCTAATCCTGATATGCAAGATGAATTTCAACTTTTTTTAATAATTTTTAACATGACTAAAATTGATATCTCTTAACATCCGTACGGTTGGATCGTCGAAAAAATTATTTTAAAAAGTAATCTTATAAATCAAGAACGAGTTTCGTTGTCGGAAGCGGTACTTTTACTAGATTTTTCTAATCCTGATATGCAAGATGGATTTCAATTTTTTTAATAATTTTTTCATATTACTAAAATTGATATATCTTAACATCCGTACGGTTGGATCGTCGAAAAAATTATTTCAAAAATTAATCTTATAAATCAGGAACGAGTCTCATTGTCGGGAGGGGTAATTTTACTAGACTTTTCTAAACCTGACATGCAATATGAATTTTAAATTTTTTAATAATTTTTTCATATGACTAAAATTGATATATCTTAACATCCATACGGTTGGATCGTCGAAAAAATTATTTCAAAAAATTAATCTTATAAATCAGGAACGTGTCTCATTTTCGGGAGGGGTAATTTTACTAGACTTTTCTAATCCTGACATGCAATATGAATGTTAAATTTTTTAATATTTTTTCATATGACTATAATTGATATATCTTAACATCCGTACGGTTGGATCTTCGAAAAAATCATTTTAAAATTGAACTTTGTAAATCAGGAACAAGTCTCGTTGTCGGGAGTGGTACTTTTACTAGATTTTTCTAATTCTGACATGTAAGATGGATTTCAAATTTTTAATAATTTTTTTCATATGACTAAAATTGATATATCTTAACATCCGTACGGTTTGATCATTGAAAAAATCATTTCAAAAATTAATCTTGTAAATTAGGAACGAGTCTCATTGTTAGGAGTGGTATTTTTACTAGATTTTCTAATCTTGACATGCAAGATGAATTTTAAATTTTTTAATAATTTTTTCATATGACTAAAATTGATATATCTTAACATCCGTATGGTTGGTTCGTCGAAAAAATTATTTCAAAAATTAATCTTATAAATCAGGAACGAGTCTCTTTGTCGGGAGGGGTAATTTTACTAGATTTTTCTAATCCTGACATGCAAGATGAATTTCAATTTTTTAATAATTTTTTAATATGACTAAAATTGATACATCTTAACATCCGTACGGTTGGATCGTCGAAAAAATTATTTTAAAAATTAATCTTATAAATCAGGAACGAGTTTCGTTGTTGGAAACAGTACTTTTACTAGATTTTTCTAATCCTGATATGCAAGATGACTTTCAACTTTTTTAATAATTTTTTAATATGACTAAAATTGATATATCTTAATATCCGTACGGTTGGATCGTCGAAAAATTTATTTTAAAAAGTAATCTTATAAATCAAGAACGAGTTTCGTTGTCGGAAGCGGTACTTTTACTAGATTTTTCTAATCCTGATATGCAAGATGGATTTCAATTTTTTATAATAATTTTTTCATATGACTAAAATAGATATATCTTAACATCCGTACGGTTGGATCGTCACAAAAATTATTTCAAAAATTAATCTTATAAATCAGGAACGAGTCTCATTGTCGGGAGGGGGTAATTTTAGTAGACTTTTCTAATCCTGACATGCAATATGAATTTTAAATTTTTTAATATTTTTTTCATATGACTAAAATTGATATATCTTAACATCCGTATGGTTGGATCGTCGAAAAAATCTTTTAAAAATTTAACTTTGTAAATCAGGTACAAGGCTCGTTGTCGGGAGGGGTACTTTTACTAGATTTTTCTAATTCAGACATGCAAGATGGATTTCAAATTTTTTAATAATTTTTCATATGACTAAAATTGATATATCTTAACATCCGTACGGTTGTATCGTCGAAAAAATTATTTCAAAAATTAATCTTATAAATCAGGAACGAGTCTCATTGTCGGGAGGGGTAATTTTACTAGACTTTTCTAATCCTGACATGCAAGATGAATTTTAAATTTTTTAATATTTTTTTCATATGACTAAAATTGATATATCTTAACATCCGTACGGTTGGATCATCGAAAAATTCATTTAAAAATTTAACTTTGTAAATCAGGAACAAGTCTTGTTATCGAGAGTGGTACTTTTACTAGATTTTTCTAATTCAGACATGCAAGATGGATTTTTAATTTTTTAATAATTTTTTCATATGACTAAAATTGATATATCTTAATATCCGTACGGTTGTATCGTCGAAAAAATTATTTCAAAATTAATCTTATAAATCAGAAACGAGTCTCATTGTCGGGAGGGGTAATTTTACTAGACTTTTCCAATCGTGACATGCAATATGAATTTTAAATTTTTTAATATTTTTTTCATATGAATAAAATTGATATATCTTAACATCCGTACGGTTGGATCGTCGAAAAAATTATTTAAAAATTGAACTTTGTAAATCAGGAACAAGTCCCGTTGTCAGGAGTGGTACTTTTACTAGATTTTTCTAATTCTCACATGCAAGATGGATTTCAAATTTTTTAATAATTTTTTCATATGACCAAAATTGATATATCTTAACATCTGTACGGTTGGATCATTGAAAAAATCATTTCAAAAATTAATCTTGTAAATTAGGAACGAGTCTCATTGTTAGGAGTGGTATTTTTACTAGATTTTTCTAATCTTGACATGCAAGACGAATTTCAAATTTTTAATAATTTTTTCATATGACTAAAATTGATATATCTTAACATCCGTACGGTTGGATCGTCAAAAAAATTATTTCAAAAATTAATCTTATAAATCAGGAACGAGTCTCGTTGTCGGGAGGGGTAATTTTACTAGATTTTTCTAATCTTGACATGCAAGATGAATTTCAATTTTTTTAATAATTTTTTAATATGACAATAATTGATATATCTTAACATCCGTACGGTTGGATCGTCGAAAAAATTATTTTAAAAATTAATCTTATAAATCAGGAACGAGCTTCGTTGTCGGAAATGGTACTTTTACTAGATTTTTCTAATCCTGATATGCAAGATGAATTTCAACTTTTTTTAATAATTTTTTAATGTGACTAAAATTGATATCTCTTAACATCCGTATGGTTGGATCGTCGAAAAAATTATTTTAAAAAGTAATCTTATAAATCAAGAACGAGTTTCGTTGTCGGAAGCGGTACTTTTACTAGATTTTTCTAATCCTGATATGCAAGATGGATTTCAATTTTTTTAATAATTTTTTCATATGACTAAAATTGATATATCTTAACATCCGTACGGTTAGATCGTCGAAAAAATTATTTCAAAAATTAATCTTATAAATCAGGAACGAGTCTCATTGTCGGGAGGGGTAATTTTACTAGACTTTTCTAATCCTCACATGCAATATGAATTTTAAATTTTTTAATAATTTTTTTATATGACTAAAATTGATATATCTTAACATCCATACGGTTGGATCGTCGAAAAAATTATTTAATAATTGAACTTTGTAAATCAGGAACTAGTCTCGTTGTTAGGAGTGGTACTTTTACTAGATTTTTCTAATTCTCACATGCAAGATGGATTTCAAATTTTTTAATAATTTTTTCATATGACTAGAATTGATATATCTTAACATCCGTACGGTTGGATCATTGAAAAAATCATTTCAAAAATTAATCTTGTAAATTAGGAACGAGTCTCATTGTTAGGAGTGGTATTTTTACTAGATTTTTCTAATCTTGACATGCAAGATGAATTTCAAATTTTTTAATAATTTTTTCATATGACTAAAATTGATATATCTTAACATCCGTACGGTTGGATCGTCAAAAAAATTATTTCAAAAATTAATCTTATAAATCAGGAACAAGTCTCGTTGTCAGGAGGGGTAATTTTACTAGATTTTTCTAATCCTGACATGCAAGATGAATTTCAATTTTTTTAATAATTTTTTAATATGACTATAATTGATATATCTTAACATCCGTACGGTTGGATCATCGAAAAAATTATTTTAAAAATTAATCTTATAAATCAGGAACAAGTTTCGTTGTCGGAAACGGTACTTTTACTAGATTTTTCTAATCCTGATATGCAAGATGAATTTCAACTTTTTTTAATAATTTTTTAATATGACTAAAATTGATATCTCTTAACATCCGTACGGTTGGATCGTCGAAAAAATTATTTTAAAAAGTAATCTTATAAATCAAAAACGAGTTTCGTTGTCGGAAGCGGTACTTTTACTAGATTTTTCTAATCCTGGTATGCAAGATGGATTTCAATTTTTTTAATAATTTTTTCATATGACTAAAATTGATATATCTTAACATCCGTACGGTTGGATCGTCGAAAAAATTATTTCAAAAATTAATCTTATAAATCAGGAACGAGTCTCATTGTCGGGAGGGGTAATTTTACTAGACTTTTCTAAACCTGACATGCAATATGAATTTTAAATTTTTTAATAATTTTTTCATATGACTAAAATTGATATATCTTAACATCCATACGGTTGGATCGTCGAAAAAATTATTTCAAAAATTAATCTTATAAATCAGGAACGAGTCTCATTTTCGGGAGGGGTAATTTTACTAGACTTTTCTAATCCTGACATGCAATATGAATGTTAAATTTTTTAATATTTTTTTCATATGACTATAATTGATATATCTTAACATCCGTACGGTTGGATCTTCGAAAAAATCATTTAAAAATTGAACTTTGTAAATCAGGAACAAGTCTCGTTGTCGGGAGTGGTACTTTTACTAGATTTTTCTAATTCTGACATGCAAGATGGATTTCAAATTTTTTAATAATTTTTTCAAATGACTAAAATTGATATATCTTAACATCCGTACGGTTTGATCATTGAAAAAATCATTTCAAAAATTAATCTTGTAAATTAGGAACGAGTCTCTTTGTCGGGAGGGGTAATTTTACTAGATTTTTCTAATTCTGACATGCAAGATGAATTTTAAATTTTTTAATAATTTTTTCATATGACTAAAATTGATATATCTTAACATCCGTATGGTTGGTTCGTCGAAAAAATTATTTCAAAAATTAATCTTATAAATCAGGAACAAGTCTCTTTGTCGGGAGGGGTAATTTTACTAGATTTTTCTAATCCTGACATGCAAGATGAATTTCAATTTTTTTAATAATTTTTTAATATGACTAAAATTGATACATCTTAACATCCGTACGGTTGGATCGTCGAAAAAATTATTTTAAAAATTAATCTTATAAATCAGGAACGAGTTTCGTTGTTGGAAACGGTACTTTTACTAGATTTTTCTAATCCTGATATGCAAGATGACTTTCAACTTTTTTTAATAATTTTTTAATATGACTAAAATTGATATATCTTAATATCCGTACGGTTGGATCGTCGAAAAATTTATTTTAAAAAGTAATCTTATAAATCAAGAACGAGTTTCGTTGTCGGAAGCGGTACTTTTACTAGATTTTTCTAATCCTGATATGCAAGATGGATTTCAATTTTTATAATAATTTTTTCATATGACTAAAATAGATATATCTTAACATCCGTACGGTTGGATCGTCACAAAAATTATTTAAAAAATTAATCTTATAAATCAGGAACGAGTCTCATTGTCGGGAGGGGTAATTTTAGTAGACTTTTCTAATCCTGACATGCAATATGAATTTTAAATTTTTTAATATTTTTTTCATATGACTAAAATTGATATATCTTAACATCCGTATGGTTGGATCGTCGAAAAAATCATTTAAAAATTTAACTTTGTAAATCAGGTACAAGGCTCGTTGTCGGGAGGGGTACTTTTACTAGATTTTTCTAATTCAGACATGCAAGATGGATTTCAAATTTTTTAATAATTTTTTCATATGACTAAAATTGATATATCTTAACATCCGTACGGTTGTATTGTCGAAAAAATTATTTCAAAAATTAATCTTATAAATCAGGAACGAGTCTCATTGTCGGGAGGGGTAATTTTACTAGACTTTTCTAATCCTGACATGCAAGATGAATTTGAAATTTTTTAATATTTTTTTCATATGACTAAAATTGATATATCTTAACATCCGTACGGTTGGATCATTGAAAAATTCATTTAAAAATTTAACTTTGTAAATCAGGAACAAGTCTTGTTATCGAGAGTGGTACTTTTACTAGATTTTTCTAATTCAGACATGCAAGATGGATTTTTAATTTTTTAATAATTTTTTCATATGACTAAAATTGATATATCTTAATATCCGTACGGTTGGATCGTCGAAAAAATTATTTCAAAAATTAATCTTATAAATCAGAAACGAGTCTCATTGTCGGGAGGGGTAATTTTACTAGACTTTTCTAATCCTGACATGCAATATGAATTTTAAATTTTTTAATATTTTTTTCATATGACTAAAATTGATATATCTTAACATCCGTACGGTTGGATCGTCAAAAAAAACATTTAAAAATTGAACTTTGTAAATCAGGAACAAGTCTCATTGTCGTGAGTGGTACTTTTACTAGATTTTTCTAATTCAGACATGCAAGATGGATTTGAAATTTTTTAATAATTTTTTCATATGACTAAAATTGATATATCTTAACATCCGTACGGTTGGATCATCAAAAAAATCATTTAAAAATTGAACTTTGTAAATCAGGAACAAGTCTCGTTGTCGGGAGTGGTACTTTTACTAGACTTTTCTAATCCTGACATGCAATATGAATTTCAAATTTTTTAATAATTTTTTCATATGACTAAAATTGATATATCTTAACATCCGTACGGTTGGATCGGTGAAAAAATCATTTAAAAATTGAACTTTGTAAATTAGGAACAAGTCTCGTTGTAGGGAGTGGTACTTTTACTAGATTTTTCTAATTCAGACATGGAAGATGGATTTCAAATTTTTTAATAATTTTTTCATATGACTAAAATTGATATATCTTAGCATCCGTACGGTTGGATCGTCAAAAAAATCATTTAAAAATTGAACTTTGTAAATCAGGAATGAGTCTCATTGTCGGGAGGGGTAATTTTACTAGACTTTTCTAATTCTGACATGCAAGATGGATTTCAAATTTTTTAATAATTTTTTCATATGACTAAAATTGATATATCTTAACATACGTACGGTTGGATCATCGAAAAAATCATTTAAAAATTGAACTTTGTAAATCAGGAACAAGTCTCGTTGTCGGGAGTGGTACTTTTACTAGATTTTTCTAATTCTGACATGCAAGATGGATTTCAAATTTTTTAATAATTTTTTCATATGACTAAAATTGATATATCTTAATATCCGTACGGTTGGATCGTCGAAAAAATTATTTCAAAAATTAATCTTATAAATCAGAAACGAGTCTCATTGTCGGGAGGGGTAATTTTACTAGACTTTTCTAATCCTGACATGCAATATGAATTTTAAATTTTTTTAATATTTTTTTCATATGACTAAAATTGATATATCTTAACATCCGTACGGTTGGATCGTCAAAAAAAACATTTAAAAATTGAACTTTGTAAATCAGGAACAAGTCTCATTGTCGTGAGTGGTACTTTTACTAGATTTTTCTAATTCAGACATGCAAGATGGATTTGAAATTTTTTAATAATTTTTTCATATGACTAAAATTGATATATCTTAACATCCGTACGGTTGGATCATCGAAAAAATCATTTAAAAATTGAACTTTGTAAATCAGGAACAAGTCTCGTTGTCGGGAGTGGTACTTTTACTAGACTTTTCTAATCCTGACATGCAATATGAATTTCAAATTTTTTAATAATTTTTTCATATGACTAAAATTGATATATCTTAACATCCGTACGGTTGGATCGGTGAAAAAATCATTTAAAAATTGAACTTTGTAAATTAGGAACAAGTCTCGTTGTAGGGAGTGGTACTTTTACTAGATTTTTCTAATTCAGACATGGAAGATGGATTTCAAATTTTTTAATAATTTTTTCATATGACTAAAATTGATATATCTTAGCATCCGTACGGTTGGATCGTCGAAAAAATCATTTAAAAATTGAACTTTGTAAATCAGGAATGAGTCTCATTGTCGGGAGGGGTAATTTTACTAGACTTTTCTAATTCTGACATGCAAGATGGATTTCAAATTTTTTAATAATTTTTTCATATGACTAAAATTGATATATCTTAACATCCGTACCGTTGGATCATCGAAAAAATCATTTAAAAATTGAACTTTGTAAATCAGGAACAAGTCTCGTTGTCGGGAGTGGTACTTTTACTAGATTTTTCTAATTCTGACATGCAAGATGGATTTCAAATTTTTTAATAATTTTTTCATATGACTAAAATTGATATATCTTAACATTCGTACGGTTGGATCATTGAAAAAATCATTTCAAAAATTAATCTTGTAAATTAGGAACGAGTCTCATTGTTAGGAGTGGTATTTTTACTAGATTTTTCGAATCTTGACATGCAAGATGAATTTCAAATTTTTTAATAATTTTTTCATATGACTAAAATAGATATATCTTAACATCTGTATGGTTGGATCGTCGAAAAAATTATTTTAAAAATTAATCTTATAAATCAGGAACGAGTCTCGTTGTCGGGATAAGTAATTTTACTAGATTTTTCTAATCATGACATGCAAGATGAATTTCAATTTTTTAATAATTTTTTAATATGACTAAAATTGATATATCTTAACATCCGTACGGTTGGATCGTCGAAAAAATTATTTTAAAAATTAATTTATAAATCAGGAACCAGTTTCGTTGTCGGAAACAGTACTTTTACTAGATTTTTCTAATCTTGATATGCAAGAAGAATTTCAACTTTTTTTAATAATTTTTTAATATGACTAAAATTGATATATCTTAACATCCGTACGGTTGGATCGTCGAAAAAATTATTTTAAAAAGTAATCTTATAAATCAAGAACGAGTTTCGTTGTCAGAAGCGGTACTTTTACTAGATTTTTCTAATCCTGATATGCAAGATGGATTTCAATTTTTTTCAATAATTTTTTCATATTACTAAAATTGATATGTCTTAACATCCTTACGATTGGATCGTCGAAAAAATTATTTCAAAAATTAATCTTATAAATCAGGAACGAGTCTCATTGTCGGGAGGGGTAATTTTACTAGACTTTTCTAATCCTGACATGCAATATGAATTTTAAATTTTTTAATGTTTTTTTCATATGACTAAAATTGATATATCTTAACATCCGTACGGTTGGATCGTCAAAAAAAACATTAAAAAATTGAACTTTGTAAATCAGGAACAAGTTTTGTTGTCGGGAGTGGTACTTTTACTAGATTTTTCAAATTCAGACATGCAAGATGGATTTGAAATTTTTTAATAATTTTTTCATATAACTAAAATTGATATATCTTAACATCCGTATGGTTGGATCATCGAAAAAATCATTTAAAAATTGTACTTTGTAAATCAGGAACAAGTCTCGTTGTCGGGAGTGGTACTTTTACTAGACTTTTCTAATCCTGACATGCAATATGAATTTCAAATTTTTTAATAAGTTTTTTATATGAATAAAATTGATATATCTTAACATCCGTATGGTTGGATCGTCAAAAAAATCATTTAAAAATTGAACTTTGTAAATCAGGAACAAGTCTCGTTGTAGGGAGTGGTACTTTTACTAGATTTTTCTAATTCAAACATGCAAGATGGATTTCAAATTTTTTAATAATTTTTTCATATGACTAAAATTGATATATCTTAACATCCGTACGGTTGGATCATCGAAAAAATCATTTAAAAATTGAACTTTGTAAATCAGGAACAAGTCTCGTTGTCGGGAGTGGTACTTTTACTAGATTTTTCTAATTCTGACATGCAAGATGGATTTCAAATTTTTTAATAATTTTTCATATGACTAAAATTGATATATCTTAACATCCATACGGTTGGATCATCGAAAAAATCATTTAAAAATTGAACTTTGTAAATCAGGAACAAGTCTCGTTGTCGGGAGTGGTACTTTTACTAGATTTTTCTAATTCTGACATGCAAGATGGATTTCAAATTTTTTAATAATTTTTTCATATGACTAAAATTGATATATCTTAACATTCGTACGGTTGGATCATTGAAAAAATCATTTCAAAAATTAATCTTGTAAATTAGGAACGAGTCTCATTGTTAGGAGTGGTATTTTTACTAGATTTTTCGAATCTTGACATGCAAGATGAATTTCAAATTTTTTAATAATTTTTTCATATGACTAAAATTGATATATCTTAACATCTGTATGGTTGGATCGTCGAAAAAATTATTTCAAAAATTAATCTTATAAATCAGGAACGAGTCTCGTTGTCGGGATAGGTAATTTTACTAGATTTTTCTAATCATGACATGCAAGATGAATTTCAATTTTTTTAATAATTTTTTAATATGACTAAAATTGATATATCTTAACATCCGTACGGTTGGATCGTCGAAAAAATTATTTT
Source organism: Apium graveolens (assembly GCF_009905375.1). Taxonomy (NCBI): domain Eukaryota; kingdom Viridiplantae; phylum Streptophyta; class Magnoliopsida; order Apiales; family Apiaceae; genus Apium; species Apium graveolens. The sequence continues at coordinate 30,164 of NW_027421255.1, read as the reverse complement.
AAAAATTAATTTATAAATCAGGAACCAGTTTCGTTGTCGGAAACAGTACTTTTACTAGATTTTTCTAATCTTGATATGCAAGAAGAATTTCAACTTTTTTTAATAATTTTTTAATATGACTAAAATTGATATATCTTAACATCCGTACGGTTGGATCGTCGAAAAAATTATTTTAAAAAGTAATCTTATAAATCAAGAACGAGTTTCGTTGTCAGAAGCGGTACTTTTACTAGATTTTTCTAATCCTGATATGCAAGATGGATTTCAATTTTTTTCAATAATTTTTTCATATTACTAAAATTGATATGTCTTAACATCCTTACGATTGGATCGTCGAAAAAATTATTTCAAAAATTAATCTTATAAATCAGGAACGAGTCTCATTGTCGGGAGGGGTAATTTTACTAGACTTTTCTAATCCTGACATGCAATATGAATTTTAAATTTTTTAATGTTTTTTTCATATGACTAAAATTGATATATCTTAACATCCGTACGGTTGGATCGTCAAAAAAAAACATTAAAAAATTGAACTTTGTAAATCAGGAACAAGTTTTGTTGTCGGGAGTGGTACTTTTACTAGATTTTTCAAATTCAGACATGCAAGATGGATTTGAAATTTTTTAATAATTTTTTCATATAACTAAAATTGATATATCTTAACATCCGTATGGTTGGATCATCGAAAAAATCATTTAAAAATTGTACTTTGTAAATCAGGAACAAGTCTCGTTGTCGGGAGTGGTACTTTTACTAGACTTTTCTAATCCTGACATGCAATATGAATTTCAAATTTTTTAATAAGTTTTTTATATGAATAAAATTGATATATCTTAACATCCGTATGGTTGGATCGTCAAAAAAATCATTTAAAAATTGAACTTTGTAAATCAGGAACAAGTCTCGTTGTAGGGAGTGGTACTTTTACTAGATTTTTCTAATTCAAACATGCAAGATGGATTTCAAATTTTTTAATAATTTTTTCAAATGACTAAAATTGATATATCTTAACATCCGTACGGTTGGATCATCGAAAAAATCATTTAAAAATTGAACTTTGTAAATCAGGAACAAGTCTCGTTGTCGGGAGTGGTACTTTTACTAGATTTTTCTAATTCTGACATGCAAGATGGATTTCAAATTTTTTAATAATTTTTTCATATGACTAAAATTGATATATCTTAACATCCATACGGTTGGATCATCGAAAAAATCATTTAAAAATTGAACTTTGTAAATCAGGAACAAGTCTCGTTGTCGGGAGTGGTACTTTTACTAGATTTTTCTAATTCTGACATGCAAGATGGATTTCAAATTTTTTAATAATTTTTTCATATGACTAAAATTGATATATCTTAACATTCGTACGGTTGGATCATTGAAAAAATCATTTCAAAAATTAATCTTGTAAATTAGGAACGAGTCTCATTGTTAGGAGTGGTATTTTTACTAGATTTTTCGAATCTTGACATGCAAGATGAATTTCAAATTTTTTAATAATTTTTTCATATGACTAAAATTGATATATCTTAACATCTGTATGGTTGGATCGTCGAAAAAATTATTTCAAAAATTAATCTTATAAATCAGGAACGAGTCTCGTTGTCGGGATAGGTAATTTTACTAGATTTTTCTAATCATGACATGCAAGATGAATTTCAATTTTTTTAATAATTTTTTAATATGACTAAAATTGATATATCTTAACATCCGTACGGTTGGATCGTCGAAAAAATTATTTTAAAAATTAATTTATAAATCAGGAACCAGTTTCGTTGTCGGAAACAGTACTTTTACTAGATTTTTCTAATCTTGATATGCAAGAAGAATTTCAACTTTTTTTAATAATTTTTTAATATGACTAAAACTGATATATCTTAACATCCGTACGGTTGGATCGTCGAAAAAATTATTTTAAAAAGTAATCTTATAAATCAAGAACGAGTTTCGTTGTCAGAAGCGGTATTTTTACTAGATTTTTCTAATCCTGATATGCAAGATGGATTTCAATTTTTTTTAATAATTTTTACATATGACTAAAATTGATATATCTTAACATCCGTACGGTTGGATCGTCGAAAAAATTATTTTAAAAAGTAATCTTATAAATCAAGAACGAGTTTCGTTGTCAGAAGCGGTACTTTTACTAGATTTTTCTAATCCTGATATGCAAGATGGATTTCAATTTTTTTTAATAATTTTTACATATGACTAAAATTGATATATCTTAACATCCGTACGGTTGGATCATCGAAAAAATCATTTAAAAATTGAACTTTGTAAATCAGGAACAAGTCTCGTTGTCGGGAGTGGTACTTTTACTAGATTTTTCTAATTCTGACATGCAAGATGGATTTCAAATTTTTTAATAATTTTTTCATATGACTAAAATTGATATATCTTAACATCCGTACGGTTGGATCATCGAAAAAATCATTTAAAAATTGAACTTTGTAAATCAGGAACAAGTCTCGTTGTCGGGAGTAGAACTTTTACTAGATTTTTCTAATTCTGACATGCAAGATGGATTTCAAATTTTTTAATAATTTTTTCATATGACTAAAATTGATATATCTTAACATCCGTACGGTTGGATCATCGAAAAAATCATTTAAAAATTGAACTTTGTAAATCAGGAACAAGTCTCGTTGTCGGGAGTGGTACTTTTACTAGTCTTTTCTAATCCTGACATGCAATATGAATTTCAAATTTTTTAATAATTTTTTCATATGACTAAAATTGATATATCTTAACATCCGTACGGTTGGATCGGTGAAAAAATCATTTAAAAATTGAACTTTGTAAATTAGGAACAAGTCTCGTTGTAGGGAGTGGTACTTTTACTAGATTTTTCTAATTCAGACATGGAAGATGGATTTCAAATTTTTTAATAATTTTTTCATATGACTAAAATTGATATATCTTAGCATCCGTACGGTTGGATCGTCAAAAAAATCATTTAAAAATTGAACTTTGTAAATCAGGAATGAGTCTCATTGTCGGGAGGGGTAATTTTACTAGACTTTTCTAATTCTGACATGCAAGATGGATTTCAAATTTTTTAATAATTTTTTCATATGACTAAAATTGATATATCTTAACATCCGTACGGTTGGATCATCGAAAAAATCATTTAAAAATTGAACTTTGTAAATCAGGAACAAGTCTCGTTGTCGGGAGTGGTACTTTTACTAGATTTTTCTAATTCTGACATGCAAGATGGATTTCAAATTTTTTAATAATTTTTTCATATGACTAAAATTGATATATCTTAATATCCGTACGGTTGGATCGTCGAAAAAATTATTTCAAAAATTAATCTTATAAATCAGAAACGAGTCTCATTGTCGGGAGGGGTAATTTTACTAGACTTTTCTAATCCTGACATGCAATATGAATTTTAAATTTTTTAATATTTTTTTCATATGACTAAAATTGATATATCTTAACATCCGTACGGTTGGATCGTCAAAAAAAACATTTAAAAATTGAACTTTGTAAATCAGGAACAAGTCTCATTGTCGTGAGTGGTACTTTTACTAGATTTTTCTAATTCAGACATGCAAGATGGATTTGAAATTTTTTAATAATTTTTTCATATGACTAAAATTGATATATCTTAACATCCGTACGGTTGGATCATCGAAAAAATCATTTAAAAATTGAACTTTGTAAATCAGGAACAAGTCTCGTTGTCGGGAGTGGTACTTTTACTAGACTTTTCTAATCCTGACATGCAATATGAATTTCAAATTTTTTAATAATTTTTTCATATGACTAAAATTGATATATCTTAACATCCGTACGGTTGGATCGGTGAAAAAATCATTTAAAAATTGAACTTTGTAAATTAGGAACAAGTCTCGTTGTAGGGAGTGGTACTTTTACTAGATTTTTCTAATTCAGACATGGAAGATGGATTTCAAATTTTTTAATAATTTTTTCATATGACTAAAATTGATATATCTTAGCATCCGTACGGTTGGATCGTCGAAAAAATCATTTAAAAATTGAACTTTGTAAATCAGGAATGAGTCTCATTGTCGGGAGGGGTAATTTTACTAGACTTTTCTAATTCTGACATGCAAGATGGATTTCAAATTTTTTAATAATTTTTTCATATGACTAAAATTGATATATCTTAACATCCGTACCGTTGGATCATCGAAAAAATCATTTAAAAATTGAACTTTGTAAATCAGGAACAAGTCTCGTTGTCGGGAGTGGTACTTTTACTAGATTTTTCTAATTCTGACATGCAAGATGGATTTCAAATTTTTTAATAATTTTTTCATATGACTAAAATTGATATATCTTAACATTCGTACGGTTGGATCATTGAAAAAATCATTTCAAAAATTAATCTTGTAAATTAGGAACGAGTCTCATTGTTAGGAGTGGTATTTTTACTAGATTTTTCGAATCTTGACATGCAAGATGAATTTCAAATTTTTTAATAATTTTTTCATATGACTAAAATAGATATATCTTAACATCTGTATGGTTGGATCGTCGAAAAAATTATTTTAAAAATTAATCTTATAAATCAGGAACGAGTCTCATTGTCGGGATAGGTAATTTTACTAGATTTTTCTAATCATGACATGCAAGATGAATTTCAATTTTTTTAATAATTTTTTAATATGACTAAAATTGATATATCTTAACATCCGTACGGTTGGATCGTCGAAAAAATTATTTTAAAAATTAATTTATAAATCAGGAACCAGTTTCGTTGTCGGAAACAGTACTTTTACTAGATTTTTCTAATCTTGATATGCAAGAAGAATTTCAACTTTTTTTAATAATTTTTTAATATGACTAAAATTGATATATCTTAACATCCGTACGGTTGGATCGTCGAAAAAATTATTTTAAAAAGTAATCTTATAAATCAAGAACGAGTTTCGTTGTCAGAAGCGGTACTTTTACTAGATTTTTCTAATCCTGATATGCAAGATGGATTTCAATTTTTTTCAATAATTTTTTCATATTACTAAAATTGATATGTCTTAACATCCTTACGATTGGATCGTCGAAAAAATTATTTCAAAAATTAATCTTATAAATCAGGAACGAGTCTCATTGTCGGGAGGGGTAATTTTACTAGACTTTTCTAATCCTGACATGCAATATGAATTTTAAATTTTTTAATGTTTTTTTCATATGACTAAAATTGATATATCTTAACATCCGTACGGTTGGATCGTCAAAAAAAAACATTAAAAAATTGAACTTTGTAAATCAGGAACAAGTTTTGTTGTCGGGAGTGGTACTTTTACTAGATTTTTCAAATTCAGACATGCAAGATGGATTTGAAATTTTTTAATAATTTTTTCATATAACTAAAATTGATATATCTTAACATCCGTATGGTTGGATCATCGAAAAAATCATTTAAAAATTGTACTTTGTAAATCAGGAACAAGTCTCGTTGTCGGGAGTGGTACTTTTACTAGACTTTTCTAATCCTGACATGCAATATGAATTTCAAATTTTTTAATAAGTTTTTTATATGAATAAAATTGATATATCTTAACATCCGTATGGTTGGATCGTCAAAAAAATCATTTAAAAATTGAACTTTGTAAATCAGGAACAAGTCTCGTTGTAGGGAGTGGTACTTTTACTAGATTTTTCTAATTCAAACATGCAAGATGGATTTCAAATTTTTTAATAATTTTTTCATATGACTAAAATTGATATACCTTAACATCCGTACGGTTGGATCATCGAAAAAAATCATTTAAAAATTGAACTTTGTAAATCAGGAACAAGTCTCGTTGTCGGGAGTGGTACTTTTACTAGATTTTTCTAATTCTGACATGCAAGATGGATTTCAAATTTTTTAATAATTTTTTCATATGACTAAAATTGATATATCTTAACATCCATACGGTTGGATCATCGAAAAAATCATTTAAAAATTGAACTTTGTAAATCAGGAACAAGTCTCGTTGTCGGGAGTGGTACTTTTACTAGATTTTTCTAATTCTGACATGCAAGATGGATTTCAAATTTTTTAATAATTTTTTCATATGACTAAAATTGATATATCTTAACATTCGTACGGTTGGATCATTGAAAAAAATCATTTCAAAAATTAATCTTGTAAATTAGGAACGAGTCTCATTGTTAGGAGTGGTATTTTCACTAGATTTTTTCGAATCTTGACATGCAAGATGAATTTCAAATTTTTTAATAATTTTTTCATATGACTAAAATTGATATATCTTAACATCTGTATGGTTGGATCGTCGAAAAAATTATTTCAAAAATTAATCTTATAAATCAGGAACGAGTCTCGTTGTCGGGATAGGTAATTTTACTAGATTTTTCTAATCATGACATGCAAGATGAATTTCAATTTTTTAATAATTTTTTAATATGACTAAAATTGATATATCTTAACATCCGTACGGTTGGATCGTCGAAAAAATTATTTTAAAAATTAATTTATAAATCAGGAACCAGTTTCGTTGTCGGAAACAGTACTTTTACTAGATTTTTCTAATCTTGATATGCAAGAAGAATTTCAACTTTTTTTAATAATTTTTTAATATGACTAAAACTGATATATCTTAACATCCGTACGGTTGGATCGTCGAAAAAATTATTTTAAAAAGTAATCTTATAAATCAAGAACGAGTTTCGTTGTCAGAAGCGGTATTTTTACTAGATTTTTCTAATCCTGATATGCAAGATGGATTTCAATTTTTTTAATAATTTTTACATATGACTAAAATTGATATATCTTAACATCCGTACGGTTGGATCGTCGAAAAAATTATTTTAAAAAGTAATCTTATAAATCAAGAACGAGTTTCGTTGTCAGAAGCGGTACTTTTACTAGATTTTTCTAATCCTGATATGCAAGATGGATTTCAATTTTTTTCAATAATTTTTCATATTACTAAAATTGATATGTCTTAACATCCTTACGATTGGATCGTCGAAAAAATTATTTCAAAAATTAATCTTATAAATCAGGAACGAGTCTCATTGTCGGGAGGGGTAATTTTACTAGACTTTTCTAATCCTGACATGCAATATGAATTTTAAATTTTTTAATGTTTTTTTCATATGACTAAAATTGATATATCTTAACATCCGTACGGTTGGATCGTCAAAAAAAAACATTAAAAAATTGAACTTTGTAAATCAGGAACAAGTTTTGTTGTCGGGAGTGGTACTTTTACTAGATTTTTCAAATTCAGACATGCAAGATGGATTTGAAATTTTTTAATAATTTTTTCATATAACTAAAATTGATATATCTTAACATCCGTATGGTTGGATCATCGAAAAAATCATTTAAAAATTGTACTTTGTAAATCAGGAACAAGTCTCGTTGTCGGGAGTGGTACTTTTACTAGACTTTTCTAATCCTGACATGCAATATGAATTTCAAATTTTTTAATAAGTTTTTTATATGAATAAAATTGATATATCTTAACATCCGTATGGTTGGATCGTCAAAAAAAATCATTTAAAAATTGAACTTTGTAAATCAGGAACAAGTCTCGTTGTAGGGAGTGGTACTTTTACTAGATTTTTCTAATTCAAACATGCAAGATGGATTTCAAATTTTTTAATAATTTTTTCATATGACTAAAATTGATATACCTTAACATCCGTACGGTTGGATCATCGAAAAAATCATTTAAAAATTGAACTTTGTAAATCAGGAACAAGTCTCGTTGTCGGGAGTGGTACTTTTACTAGATTTTTCTAATTCTGACATGCAAGATGGATTTCAAATTTTTTAATAATTTTTTCATATGACTAAAATTGATATATCTTAACATCCATACGGTTGGATCATCGAAAAAATCATTTAAAAATTGAACTTTGTAAATCAGGAACAAGTCTCGTTGTCGGGAGTGGTACTTTTACTAGATTTTTCTAATTCTGACATGCAAGATGGATTTCAAATTTTTTAATAATTTTTTCATATGACTAAAATTGATATATCTTAACATTCGTACGGTTGGATCATTGAAAAAATCATTTCAAAAATTAATCTTGTAAATTAGGAACGAGTCTCATTGTTAGGAGTGGTATTTTTACTAGATTTTTCGAATCTTGACATGCAAGATGAATTTCAAATTTTTTAATAATTTTTTCATATGACTAAAATTGATATATCTTAACATTTGTATGGTTGGATCGTCGAAAAAATTATTTCAAAATTAATCTTATAAATCAGGAACGAGTCTCGTTGTCGGGATAGGTAATTTTACTAGATTTTTCTAATCATGACATGCAAGATGAATTTCAATTTTTTTAATAATTTTTTAATATGACTAAAATTGATATATCTTAACATCCGTACGGTTGGATCGTCGAAAAAATTATTTTAAAAATTAATTTATAAATCAGGAACCAGTTTCGTTGTCGGAAACAGTACTTTTACTAGATTTTTCTAATCTTGATATGCAAGAAGAATTTCAACTTTTTTTAATAATTTTTAATATGACTAAAACTGATATATCTTAACATCCGTACGGTTGGATCGTCGAAAAAATTATTTTAAAAAGTAATCTTATAAATCAAGAACGAGTTTCGTTGTCAGAAGCGGTATTTTTACTAGATTTTTCTAATCCTGATATGCAAGATGGATTTCAATTTTTTTAATAATTTTTACATATGACTAAAATTGATATATCTTAACATCCGTACGGTTGGATCGTCGAAAAAATTATTTTAAAAAGTATCTTATAAATCAAGAACGAGTTTCGTTGTCAGAAGCGGTACTTTTACTAGATTTTCTAATCCTGATATGCAAGATGGATTTCAATTTTTTTTAATAATTTTTACATATGACTAAAATTGATATATCTTAACATCCGTACGGTTGGATCATCGAAAAAATCATTTAAAAATTGAAACTTTGTAAATCAGGAACAAGTCTCGTTGTCGGGAGTGGTACTTTTACTAGATTTTTCTAATTCTGACATGCAAGATGGATTTCAAATTTTTTAATAATTTTTCATATGACTAAAATTGATATATCTTAACATCCGTAAGGTTGGATCATCGAAAAAATCATTTAAAAATTGAACTTTGTAAATCAGGAACAAGTCTCGTTGTCGGGAGTGGTACTTTTACTAGATTTTTCTAATTCTGACATGCAAGATGGATTTCAAATTTTTTAATAATTTTTTCATATGACTAAAATTGATATATCTTAACATCCGTACGGTTGGATCATCGAAAAATCATTTAAAAATTGAACTTTGTAAATCAGGAACAAGTCTCGTTGTCGGGAGTGGTACTTTTACTAGATTTTTCTAATTCTGACATGCAAGATGGATTTCAAATTTTTTAATAATTTTTTTCATATGACTAAAATTGATATATCTTAACATCCGTACGGTTGGATCATCGAAAAAATCATTTAAAAATTGAACTTTGTAAATCAGGAACAAGTCTCGTTGTCGGGAGTGGTACTTTTACTAGATTTTTCTAATTCTGACATGCAAGATGGATTTCAAATTTTTTAATAATTTTTAATATGACTAAAATTGATATATCTTAACATCCGTACGTTTGGATCATTGAAAAAATCATTTCAAAAATTAATCTTGTAAATTAGGAACGAGTCTCATTGTTAGGAGTGGTATTTTACTAGATTTTTCGAATCTTGACATGCAAGATGAATTTCAAATTTTTCAATAATTTTTTCATATGACTAAAATTGATATATCTTAACATCCGTATGGTTGGATCGTCGAAAAAATTATTTCAAAAATTAATCTTATAAATCAGGAACGAGTCTCGTTGTCGGGAGGGGTAATTTTACTAGATTTTTCTAATCCTGACATGCAAGATGAATTTCAATTTTTTTAATAATTTTTTAATATGACTAAAATTGATATATCTTAACATCGGTACGGTTGGATCGTCGAAAAAATTATTTTAAAAATTAATTTATAAATCAGGAACCAGTTTCGTTGTCGGAAACAATACTTTTACTAGATTTTTCTAATCCTGATATGCAAGAAGAATTTCAACTTTTTTTAATAATTTTTTAATATGACTAAAATTGATATATCTTAACATCCGTACGTTTGGATCGTCGAAAAAATTATTTTAAAAAGTAATCTTATAAATCAAGAACGAGTTTCGTTGTCGGAAGCGGTACTTTTACTAGATTTTTCTAATCTTGATATGCAAGATGGATTTCAATTTTTTTTAATAATTTTTTCATATGACTAAAATTGATATATCTTAACATCCGTACGGTTGGATCATCGAAAAAAATTATTTCAAAAATTAATCTTATAAATCAGGAACGAATCTCATTGTCGGGAGGGGTAATTTTACTAGGCTTTTCTAATCTTGACATACAATATGAATTTTAAATTTTTAATGTTTTTTTCATATGACTAAAATTGATATATCTTAACATCCGTACGGTTGGATCGTCAAAAAAAAACATTAAAAAATTGAACTTTGTAAATCAGGAACAAGTTTTGTTGTCGGGAGTGGTACTTTTACTAGATTTTTCTAATTCAGACATGCAAGATGGATTTGAAATTTTTTAATAATTTTTCATATAACTAAAATTGATATATCTTAACATCCGTATGGTTGGATCATCGAAAAAATCATTTAAAAATTGTACTTTGTAAATCAGGAACAAGTCTCGTTGTCGGGAGTGGTACTTTTACTAGACTTTTCTAATCCTGACATGCAATATGAATTTCAAATTTTTTAATAAGTTTTTTATATGAATAAATTGATATATCTTAACATCCGTATGGTTGGATCATCAAAAAAATCATTTAAAAATTGAACTTTGTAAATCAGGAACAAGTCTCGTTGTAGGGAGTGGTACTTTTACTAGATTTTTCTAATTCAAACATGCAAGATGGATTTCAAATTTTTTAATAATTTTTTCATATGACTAAAATTGATATATCTTAACATCCGTACGGTTGGATCATCGAAAAATCATTTAAAAATTGAACTTTGTAAATCAGGAACAAGTCTCGTTGTCGGGAGTAGTACTTTTACTAGATTTTTCTAATTCTGACATGCAAGATGGATTTCAAATTTTTTAATAATTTTTTCATATGACTAAATTGATATATCTTAACATCCGTACGGTTGGATCATCGAAAAAAATCATTTAAAAATTGAACTTTGTAAATCAGGAACAAGTCTCGTTGTCGGGAGTGGTACTTTACTAGATTTTTCTAATTCTGACATGCAAGATGGATTTCAAATTTTTAATAATTTTTTCATATGACTAAAATTGATATATCTTAACATTCGTACGGTTGGATCATTGAAAAATCATTTCAAAAATTAATCTTGTAAATTAGGAACGAGTCTCATTGTTAGGAGTGGTATTTTTACTAGATTTTTCGAATCTTGACATGCAAGATGAATTTCAAATTTTTTAATAATTTTTTCATATGACTAAAATTGATATATCTTAACATTCGTACGGTTGGATCATTGAAAAAATCATTTCAAAAATTAATCTTGTAAATTAGGAACGAGTCTCATTGTTAGGAGTGGTATTTTTACTAGATTTTTCGAATCTTGACAGGCAAGATGAATTTCAATTTTTTTAATAATTTTTTTAATATGACTAAAATTGATCTATCTTAACATCGGTACGGTTGGATCGTCGAAAAATTATTTTAAAAATAATCTTATAAATCAGGAACGAGTCTCGTTGTCGGGATAGGTAATTTTACTAGATTTTTCTAATCATGACATGCAAGATGAATTTCAATTTTTTTAATAATTTTTTTAATATGACTAAAATTGATATATCTTACACTCCGTACGGTTGGATCGTCGAAAAAATTATTTTAAAAATTAATTTATAAATCAGGAACCAGTTTCGTTGTCGGAAACAGTACTTTTACTAGATTTTTCTAATCTTGATATGCAAGAAGAATTTCAACTTTTTTTTAATAATTTTTAATATGACTAAAATTGATATATCTTAACATCCGTACGGTTGGACGTCGAAAAATTATTTTAAAAAGTAATCTATAAATCAAGAACGAGTTCGTTGTCAGAAGCGGTACTTTTACTAGATTTTTCTAATCCTGATATGCAAGATGGATTTCAATTTTTTTTAATAATTTTTTCATATGACTAAAATTGATATGTCTTAACATCCTTACGATTGGATCGTCGAAAAAATTATTTCAAAAATTAATCTTATAAATCAGGAACGAGTCTCATTGTCGGGAGGGGTAATTTTACTAGACTTTTCTAATCCTGACATGCAATATGAATTTTAAATTTTTTAATATTTTTTTCATATGACTAAAATTGATATATCTTAACATCCGTACGGTTGGATCGTCAAAAAAATCATTTAAAAATTGAACTTTGTAAATCAGGAACAAGTCTCGTTGTCGGGAGTGGTACTTTTACTAGATTTTTCTAATTCAGACATGCAAGATGGATTTCAAATTTTTTAATAATTTTTTCATATGACTAAAATTGATATATCTTAACATCCGTACGGTTGGATCGTCAAAAAAATTATTTCAAAAATTAATCTTATAAATCAGGAAAGAGTCTCGTTGTCGGGAGGGGTAATTTCACTAGATTTTTCTAATCCTGACATGCAAGATGAATTTCAATTTTTTTAATAATTTTTTAATATGACTAAAATTGATTTATCTTAACAACCTTATGGTTGGATCATCGAAAATTATTTTAAAAATTAATCTTATAAATCAGGAACGAGTTTCGTTGTCGGGAGGGGTAATTTTACTAGATTTTTCTAATCCTGACATGCAAGATGAATTTCAATTTTTTAATAATTTTTTAATATGACTAAAATTGATATATCTTAACATCCGTACGGTTGGATCATCGAAAAAATTATTTAAAAATTTAATCTTATAAATCAGGAACGAGTTTCGTTGTCGGAAGCGGTACTTTTACTAGATTTTTCTAATCCTGATATGCAAGATGGATTTCAATTTTTTTTAATAATTTTTCATATGACTAAAATTGATATATATTACATCCGAACGGTTGGATCATCGAAAAAATTATTTCAAAAATTAATCTTATAAATCAGGAACGAGTCTCATTGTCGGGAGGGGTAATTTTACTAGATTTTCTAATCCTAACATGCAATATGAATTTTAAATTTTTTAATATTTTTTTCATATGACTGAAATTGACATATCTTAAAATCGGTATGGTTGGATCGTCGAAAAAATCATTTAAAAATTGAACTTTGTAAATCAGGAACAATTCTCGTTGTTGGAAGTGGTACTTTTACTAGATTTTTCTAATTCTGACATGCAAGATGGATTTCAAATTTTTTTAATAATTTTTTCATATGACTAAAATTGATATATCTTAACATCCGTACGGTTGGATCATTGAAAAAATCATTTCAAAAATTAATCTTGTAAATTAGGAATGAGTCCTCATTGTTATGAGTGGTATTTTTACTAGATTTTCTAATCTTGACAAGCAAGATGGATTTCAAATTTTTTAATAATTTTTTCATATGACTAAAATTGATATATCTTAACATCCGTACGGTTGGATCATCAAAAAAATTATTTCAAAAATTAATCTTTTAAATCAAGAACGAGTCTCGTTGTCGGGAGGGGTAATTTTACTAGATTTTTCTAATCCTGACATGCAGATGAATTTCAATTTTTTTAATAATTTTTTAATATGACTAAAATTGATATATCTTAAATCTGTACAGTTGGATGGTCGAAAAAATCATTTTAAAAATTAATCTTGTAAATCAGGAACGATTCTCGGTTGTTGTGAGTGATACTTTTACTAGATTTTTCTAATTCTGACATGCAAGATGAATTTTAATTTTTTAATAATTTTTTCATATGACTAAAATTGATATATTTAACATCCGTACGGTTGGATCGTCGAAAAAATCATTTAAAAATTGAACTTTGTAACCGGGAATCTCATTTTATATAGTAATACTTTAATAATGGTTTCCTTGAATTCAAGGAAACCATTATTAAAGTATTACTATATAAAATGAGATTCCCGGTTACAAAGTTCAATTTTTTAAATGATTTTTTCGACGATCCAACCGTACGGATGTTAAAATATATCAATTTTAGTCATATGAAAAAATTATTAAAAAATTTAAAATTCATCTTGCATGTCAGAATTAGAAAAATCTAGTAAAAGTCTCACTCACAACAACGAGAATCGTTCCTGATTTACAGATTAATTTTTAAAATGATTTTTTCGACCATCCAACTGTACAGATTTTAAGATATATCAATTTTAGTCATATTAAAAAATTATTAAAAAAATTGAAATTCATCTGCATGTCAGGATTAGAAAAATCTAGTAAAATTACCCTCCCGACAACGAGACTCGTTCTTGATTTAAAAGATTATTTTTGAAATAATTTTTTTGATGATCCAACCGTACGGATGTTAAGATATATCAATTTTAGTCATATGAAAAAATTATTAAAAAATTTGAAATCCATCTTGCTTGTCAAGATTAGAAAAATCTAGTAAAAATACCACTCATAACAATGAGACTCATTCCTAATTTACAAGATTAATTTTTGAAATGATTTTTTCAATGATCCAACCGTACGGATGGTTAGATATATCAATGTTTAGTCATATGAAAAAATTATTAAAAAATTTGAAATCCATCTTGCATGTCAGAATTAGAAAAATCTAGTAAAAGTACCACTTCCAACACGAGAATTGTTCCTGATTTACAAAGTTCAATTTTTAAATGATTTTTTCGACGATCCAACCATACCGATTTTAAGATATGTCAATTTCAGTCATATGAAAAAAATATTAAAAAATTTAAAATTCATATTGCATGTTAGGATTAGAAAATCTAGTAAAATTACCCCTCCCGACAATGAGACTCGTTCCTGATTTATAAGATTAATTTTTGAAATAATTTTTCGATGATCCAACCGTTCGGATGTTCATATATATCAATTTTAGTCATATGAAAAAATTATTAAAAAAATTGAAATCCATCTTGCATATCAGGATTAGAAAAATCTAGTAAAAGTACCGCTTCCGACAACGAAACTCGTTCCTGATTTATTAGATTAAATTTTAAAATAATTTTTTCGATGATCCAACCGTACGGATGTTAAGATATATCAATTTAGTCATATAAAAAAATTATTAAAAAAATTGAAATTCATCTTGCATGTCAGGATTAGAAAAATCTAGTAAAATTACCCCTCCCGACAACGAAACTCGTTCCTGATTTATAAGATTAATTTTTAAAATAATTTTTTCGATGATCCAACCATAAGGTTGTTAAGATAAATCAATTTTAGTCATATTAAAAAATTATTAAAAAAATTGAAATTCATCTTGCATGTCAGGATTAGAAAAATCTAGTGAAATTACCCCTCCCGACAACGAGACTCTTTCCTGATTTATAAGATTAATTTTGAAATAATTTTTTGACGATCCAACCGTACGGATGTTAAGATATATCAATTTTAGTCATATGAAAAAATTATTAAAAAAAATTTGAAATCCATCTTGCATGTCTGAATTAGAAAAATCTAGTAAAAGTACCACTCCCGACAACGAGACTT
Source organism: Apium graveolens (assembly GCF_009905375.1). Lineage (NCBI taxonomy): Eukaryota > Viridiplantae > Streptophyta > Magnoliopsida > Apiales > Apiaceae > Apium > Apium graveolens. Next base: position 14,587 of record NW_027421255.1, on the reverse strand, counting down.
GTTCCTGATTTACAAAGTTCAATTTTTAAATGATTTTTTGACGATCCAAACCGTACGGATGTTAAGATATATCAATTTTAGTCATAGTGAAAAAAAATATTAAAAAATTTAAAATTCATATTGCATGTCAGGATTAGAAAGAGTCTAGTAAAATTACCCCTCCCGACAATGAGACTCGTTCCTGATTTATAAGATTAATTTTGAAATAATTTTTGCGACGATCTCAATCGTAAGGATGTTAAGACATATCAATTTTAGTCATATGAAAAAATTATTAAAAAAAATTGAAATCCATCTTGCATATCAGGATTAGAAAAATCTAGTAAAAGTACCGCTTCTGACAACGAAACTCGTTCTGGATTTATAAGATTACTTTTTAAAAATAATTTTTTCGACGATCCAACCGTACGGATGTTAAGATATATCAATTTTAGTCATATTAAAAAATTATTAAAAAAAGTTGAAATTCTTCTTGCATATCAAGATTAGAAAAATCTAGTAAAAGTACTGTTTCCGACAACGGAAACTGGTTCCTGATTTATAAATTAATTTTTTAAAATAATTTTTTCGACGATCCAACCGTACGATGTTAAGATATATCATTTTAGTCATATTAAAAAAATTATTAAAAAAATTGAAATTCATCTTGCATGTCAGATAGAAAAATCTAGTAAAATTACCTATCCCGACAACGAGACTCGTTCCTGATTTATAAGATTAATTTTGAAAATAATTTTTCGACGATCCAACCGTACCGATGTTAGATATATCAATTTTAGTCATATTAAAAAATTATTAAAAAAATTGAAATTCATCTTGCATGTCAAGATTCGAAAAATCTAGTAAAAATACCACTCCTAACAATGAGACTCGTTCCTAATTTACAAGATTAATTTTTGAAATGATTTTTTCAATGATCCAGACCGTAACGAATGTAAGATATATCATTTTAGTCATATGAAAAAATTATTAAAAAATTTGAAATTCATCTTGCATGTCAAGATTCGAAAAATCTAGTAAAAAATACCACTCCTAACAATGAGACTCGTTCCTAATTTACAAGATTAATTTTTGAAATGATTTTTTCAATGATCCAACCGTACGAATGTTAAGATATATCAATTTTAGTCATATGAAAAAATTATTAAAAAATTTGAAATCCATCTTGCATGTCAGAATTAGAAAAATCTAGTAAAAGTACCACTCCCGACAACGAGACTTGTTCCTGATTTACAAAGTTCAATTTTTAAATGATTTTTTCGATGATCCAACCGTACGGATGTTAAGATATATCAATTTTAGTCATATGAAAAAATTATTAAAAAATTTGAAATCCATCTTGCATGTCAGAATTAGAAAAATCTAGTAAAAGTACTACTCCCGACAACGAGACTTGTTCCTGATTTACAAAGTTCAATTTTTAAATGATTTTTTCGATGATCCAACCGTACGGATGTTAAGAGATATCAATTTTAGTCATATGAAAAAATTATTAAAAAATTTGAAATCCATCTTGCATGTTTGAATTAGAAAAATCTAGTAAAAGTACCACTCCCTACAACGAGACTTGTTCCTGATTTACAAAGTTCAATTTTTAAATGATTTTTTTGATGATCCAACCATACGGATGTTAAGATATATCAATTTTATTCATATAAAAACTTATTAAAAAATTTGAAATTCATATTGCATGTCAGGATTAGAAAAGTCTAGTAAAAGTACCACTCCCGACAACGAGACTTGTTCCTGATTTACAAAGTACAATTTTTAAATGATTTTTTCGATGATCCAACCATACGGATGTTAAGATATATCAATTTTAGTTATATTGAAAAATTATTAAAAAATTTCAAATCCATCTTGCATGTCTGAATTAGAAAAATCTAGTAAAAGTACCACTCCCGACAACAAAACTTGTTCCTGATTTACAAAGTTCAATTTTTTAATGTTTTTTTTTGACGATCCAACCGTACGGATGTTAAGATATCAATTTTAGTCATATGAAAAAAACATTAAAAAATTTAAAATTCATATTGTATGTCAAGATTAGAAAAGCCTAGTAAAATACCCTCCGACAATGAATTCGTTCCTGATTTATAAGATTAATTTTTGAAATAATTTTTTCGATGATCCAACCGTACGGATGTTAAGATATATCAATTTTAGTCATATGAAAAAATTATTAAAAAAATTGAAATCCATCTTGCATATCAAGATTAGAAAAATCTAGTAAAAGTACCGCTTCCGACAACGAAACTCGTTCTGATTTATAAGATTAATTTTTAAAATAATTTTTTCGACGATCCAACCGTACGGATGTTAAGATATATCAATTTTAGTCATATTAAAAAATTATTAAAAAATTGAAATTCTCTTGCATATCAGGATTAGAAAAATCTAGTAAAAATGTTCCGACAACGAAACTCGTTCCTGATTTATAAATTAATTTTTAAATAATTTTTTCGACGATCCAACCGTACGATGTTAAGATATATCAATTTTAGTCATATTAAAAAATTATTAAAAAATTGAAATTCATCTTGCATGTCAGGATTAGAAAAATCTAGTAAAATACCCTCCGACAACGAGACTCGTTCCTGATTTATAGATTAATTTTTGAAATAATTTTTTCGACGATCCAACCTACGGATGTTAAGATATATCAATTTTAGTCATATGAAAAAATTATTAAAAATTTGAAATTCATCTTGCATGTCAGATTAGAAAAATCTAGTAAAATACCACTCCCGACAAAGACTCGTTCCTGATTTACAAGATTAATTTTTGAAATGATTTTTTCATGATCCAACCGTACGGATGTTAAGATATATCAATTTTAGTCATATGAAAAAATTATTAAAAAATTTGAAATCCATCTTGCATGTCAGAATTAGAAAAATCTAGTAAAAGTACCACTCCCGACAACGAGACTTGTTCCTGATTTACAAAGTTCAATTTTTAAATGATTTTTTCGATGATCCAACCGTACGGATGTTAAGATATATCAATTTTAGTCATATGAAAAAATTATTAAAAAATTTGAAATCCATCTTGCATGTCAGAATTAGAAAAATCTAGTAAAAGTACCACTCCCGACAACGAGACTTGTTCCTGATTTACAAAGTTCAATTTTTAAATGATTTTTTCGATGATCCAACCGTACGGATGTTAAGATATATCAATTTTAGTCATATGAAAAAATTATTAAAAAATTTGAAATCCATCTTGCATGTCAGAATTAGAAAAATCTAGTAAAAGTACCACTCCCGACAACGAGACTTGTTCCTGATTTACAAAGTTCAATTTTTAAATGATTTTTTCGATGATCCAACCTACGGATGTTAAGATATATCAATTTTAGTCATATGAAAAATTATTAAAAAATTTGAAATCCATCTTGCATGTCAGAATTAGAAAAATCTAGTAAAAGTACCACTCCCGACAACGAGACTTGTTCCTGATTTACAAAGTTCAATTTTTAAATGATTTTTTCGACGATCCAACCGTACGGATGTTAAGATATATCAATTTTAGTCATATGAAAAAATTATTAAAAAAATTGAAATCCATCTTGCATATCAGATTAGAAAAATCTAGTAAAAGTACCGCTCTGACAACGAAACTCGTTCTGATTTATAAGATTACTTTTTAAAATAATTTTTTCGACGATCCAACCGTACGGATGTTAAGATATATCAATTTTAGTCATATGAAAAATTATTAAAAAAATTGAAATCCATCTTGCATATCAGATTAGAAAAATCTAGTAAAATACCGCTTCCGACAACGAAACTCGTTCCTGATTTATAAGATTACTTTTTAAATAATTTTTTCGACGATCCAACCGTACGGATGTTAAGATATATCAATTTTAGTCATATTAAAAAATTATTAAAAAAATTGAAATTCTCTTGCATATCAGATTAGAAAAATCTAGTAAAAGTACTCCGACAACGAAACTGTTCCTGATTTATAAATTAATTTTTAAATAATTTTTTCGACGATCCAACCGTACGGATGTTAAGATATATCAATTTTAGTCATATGAAAAAATTATTAAAAAATTGAAATTCATCTTGCATGTCAGATTAGAAAAATCTAGTAAAATTACTCCCGACAACGAGACTCGTTCCTGATTTATAAGATTAATTTTTGAAATAATTTTTTCGACGATCCAACCATACATGTTAAGATATATCAATTTTAGTCATATGAAAAAATTATTAAAAAATTTGAAATTCATCTTGCATGTCAGATTAGAAAAATCTAGTAAAATACCACTCCTACAATGAGACTCGTTCCTATTTACAAGATTAATTTTTGAAATGATTTTTTCGAATGATCCAACCGTACGGATGTTAAGATATATCAATTTTAGTCATATGAAAAAATTATTAAAAAATTTGAAATCCATCTTGCATGTCAGATTAGAAAAATCTAGTAAAAGTACCACTCCCGACAACGAGACTTGTTCCTGATTTACAAAGTTCAATTTTTAAATGATTTTTTCGATGATCCAACCGTACGGATGTTAAGATATATCAATTTTAGTCATATGAAAAAATTATTAAAAAATTTGAAATCCATCTTGCATGTCAGAATTAGAAAAATCTAGTAAAAGTACCACTCCCGACAACGAGACTTGTTCCTGATTTACAAGTTCAATTTTTAAATGATTTTTTCGATGATCCAACCGTACGGATGTTAAGATATATCAATTTTAGTCATATGAAAAAATTATTAAAAATTTGAAATCCATCTTGCATGTCAGATTAGAAAAATCTAGTAAAAGTACCACTCCTACAACGAGACTTGTTCCTGATTTACAAAGTTCAATTTTTAAATGATTTTTTGACGATCCAACCATACGGATGTTAAGATATATCAATTTTAGTCATATAAAAAATTATTAAAAAATTTGAAATCATCTTGCATGTCAGATTAGAAAAATCTAGTAAAAGTACCACTCCCGACAACGAGACTTGTTCCTGATTTACAAAGTTCAATTTTTAAATGATTTTTTCGATGATCCAACCATACGGATGTTAAGATATATCAATTTTAGTTATGAAAAAATTATTAAAAAATTTAAATCCATCTTGCATGTCAGATTAGAAAAATCTAGTAAAAGTACCACTCCCGACAACAACTTGTTCCTGATTTACAAAGTTCAATTTTTAATGTTTTTTTGACGATCCAACCGTACGGATGTTAAGATATATCAATTTTAGTCATATGAAAAAAATTAAAAAATTGAAATTCATCTTGCATGTCAGGATTAGAAAAATCTAGTAAAATACCCCTCCCGACAACGAACTCGTTCCTGATTTATAAGATTAATTTTTAAATAATTTTTTCGACGATCCAACCGTACGGATGTTAAGATATCAATTTTAGTCATATGAAAAAATTATTAAAAAAATTGAAATCCATCTTGCATATCAGGATTAGAAAAATCTAGTAAAAGTACCGCTTCTGACAACGAAACTCGTTCTGATTTATAAGATTACTTTTTAAAATAATTTTTTCGACGATCCAACCGTACGGATGTTAAGATATATCAATTTTAGTCATATGTAAAAAATTATTAAAAAAATTGAAATCCATCTTGCATATCAGGATTAGAAAAATCTAGTAAAATACCTTCTACAACGAAACTCGTTCTGATTTATAAGATTAATTTTTAAAATAATTTTTTCGACGATCCAACCGTACGGATGTTAAGATATATCAATTTTAGTCATATTAAAAAATTATTAAAAAATTGAAATTCTCTTGCATGTCAGATTAGAAAAATCTAGTAAAATACTCCGACAACGAACTGTTCCTGATTTATAATTAATTTTTAAAATATTTTTTCGACGATCCAACCGTACGGATGTTAAGATATATCAATTTTAGTCATATTAAAAAATTATTAAAAAATTGAAATTCATCTTGCATGTCATTAGAAAAATCTAGTAAAATTACTATCCCGACAACGAGACTCGTTCCTGATTTATAAGATTAATTTTTGAAATATTTTTTCGACGATCCAACCACATGTTAAGATATATCAATTTTAGTCATATGAAAAAATTATTAAAAAATTTGAAATTCATCTTGCATGTCAGATTAGAAAAATCTAGTAAAATACCACTCCAACAATGAGACTCGTTCCTATTTACAAATTAATTTTTGAAATGATTTTTTCAATGATCCAACCGTACGTTAAGATATATCAATTTTAGTCATATGAAAAAATTATTAAAAAATTTGAAATCCATCTTGCATGTCAGAATTAGAAAAATCTAGTAAAAGTACCACTCCCGACAACGAGACTTGTTCCTGATTTACAAAGTTCAATTTTTAAATGATTTTTTCGATGATCCAACCGTACGGATGTTAAGATATATCAATTTTAGTCATATGAAAAAATTATTAAAAAATTTGAAATCCATCTTGCATGTCAGAATTAGAAAAATCTAGTAAAAGTACCACTCCCGACAACGAGACTTGTTCCTGATTTACAAAGTTCAATTTTTAAATGATTTTTTCGATGATCCAACCGTACGGATGTTAAGTATATCAATTTTAGTCATATGAAAAAATTATTAAAAAATTTGAAATCCATCTTGCATGTTGAATTAGAAAAATCTAGTAAAAGTACCACTCCCTACAACGAGACTTGTTCCTGATTTACAAAGTTCAATTTTTAAATGATTTTTTGACGATCCAACCATACGGATGTTAAGATATATCAATTTTATCATATAAAAAATTATTAAAAAATTTGAAATTCATATTGCATGTCATTAGAAAAGTCTAGTAAAAGTACCACTCCCGACAACGAGACTTGTTCCTGATTTACAAAGTACAATTTTTAAATGATTTTTTCGATGATCCAACCATACGGATGTTAAGATATATCAATTTTAGTTATATGAAAAAATTATTAAAAAATTTCAAATCCATCTTGCATGTCTGAATTAGAAAAATCTAGTAAAAGTACCACTCCCGACAACAAACTTGTTCCTGATTTACAAAGTTCAATTTTTAATGTTTTTTTGACGATCCAACCGTACGGATGTTAAGATATATCAATTTTAGTCATATGAAAAAAATTAAAAAATTTAAATTCATATTGCATGTCAGGATTAGAAAAGTCTAGTAAAATTACCCCTCCCGACAATGAGACTCGTTCCTGATTTATAAGATTAATTTTTGAAATAATTTTTTCGACGATCCAATCGTAAGTTAAGATATATCAATTTTAGTCATATGAAAAAATTATTAAAAAAATTGAAATCCATCTTGCATATCAGGATTAGAAAAATCTAGTAAAAGTACCGCTTCCGACAACGAAACTCGTTCTGATTTATAAGATTACTTTTTAAATAATTTTTTCGACGATCCAACCGTACGGATGTTAAGATATATCAATTTTAGTCATATTAAAAAATTATTAAAAAAAGTTGAAATTCTCTTGCATATCAAGATTAGAAAAATCTAGTAAAAGTACTGTTTCCGACAACGAACTGTTCCTGATTTATAAATTAATTTTTAAAATAATTTTTTCGACGATCCAACCGTACGGATGTTAAGATATATCAATTTTAGTCATATTAAAAAATTATTAAAAAATTGAAATTCATCTTGCATGTCAGATTAGAAAAATCTAGTAAAATTACCTACCCGACAACGAGACTCGTTCCTGATTTATAAGATTAATTTTTAAATAATTTTTTCGACGATCCAACCATACGATGTTAAGATATATCATTTTAGTCATATGAAAAAATTATTAAAAATTTGAAATCATCTTGCATGTCAGATTAGAAAAATCTAGTAAAATACCACTCCTAACAATGAGACTCGTTCCTAATTTACAAGATTAATTTTTGAAATGATTTTTTCAATGATCCAACCGTACGGATGTTAAGATATATCAATTTTAGTCATATGAAAAAATTATTAAAAAATTTGAAATCCATCTTGCATGTCAGAATTAGAAAAATCTAGTAAAAGTACCACTCCCGACAACGAGACTTGTTCCTGATTTACAAAGTTCAATTTTTAAATGATTTTTTCGATGATCCAACCGTACGGATGTTAAGATATATCAATTTTAGTCATATGAAAAAATTATTAAAAAATTTGAAATCCATCTTGCATGTCAATTAGAAAAGTCTAGTAAAATACCCTCCCGACAACGAGACTTTCCTGATTTACAAAGTTCAATTTTTAAATGATTTTTTCGACGATCCAACCGTACGGATGTAAGATATATCAATTTTAGTCATATGAAAAAATTATTAAAAAATTTGAAATCATCTTGCATGTCAATTAGAAAAATCTAGTAAAAGTACCACTCCCTACAACGAGACTTGTTCCTGATTTACAAAGTTCAATTTTTAAATGATTTTTTCACGATCCAACCGTACGGATGTTAAGATATATCAATTTTAGTCATATGAAAAAATTATTAAAAAATTTGAAATTCATATTGCATGTCAGGATTAGAAAAATCTAGTAAAAGTACCACTCCCGACAACGAGACTTGTCCTGATTTACAAAGTTCAATTTTTAAATGATTTTTTCGATGATCCAACCGTACGGATGTTAAGATATATCAATTTTAGTCATATGAAAAAATTATTAAAAAATTTAAATCCATCTTGCATGTCTGAATTAGAAAAATCTAGTAAAAGTACCACTCCGACAATGAGACTTGTTCCTGATTTACAAGTTCAATTTTTAAATGTTTTTTTGACGATCCAACCGTACGGATGTTAAGATATATCAATTTTAGTCATATGAAAAAATTTAAAAAATTTAAATTCATATTGCATGTCAGGATTAGAAAAGTCTAGTAAAATTACCCCTCCCGACAATGAGACTCGTTCTGATTTATAAGATTAATTTTTGAAAATTTTTTCGATCGATCCAACCGTACGGATGTTAAGATATATCAATTTTAGTCATATGAAAAAATTATTAAAAAATTGAAATCCATCTTGCATGTCAGATTAGAAAAATCTAGTAAAAGTACCACTCCCGACAACGAGACTTGTTCCTGATTTACAAAGTTCAATTTTTAAATGATTTTTTCGATGATCCAACCGTACGGATGTTAAGATATATCAATTTTAGTCATATGAAAAAATTATTAAAAAATTTGAAATCATCTTGCATGTCAGATTAGAAAATCTAGTAAAATACCCCTCCCGACAATGACTCTTCCTGATTTACAAAGTTCAATTTTTAAATGATTTTTTGACGATCCAACCGTACGGATGTTAAGATATATCAATTTTAGTCATATGAAAAAATTATTAAAAAATTTGAAATCCATCTTCATGTCTGAATTAGAAAAATCTAGTAAAAGTACCACTCCCTACAACGAGACTTGTTCCTGATTTACAAAGTTCAATTTTTAAATGATTTTTTCACGATCCAACCGTACGGATGTTAAGATATATCAATTTTAGTCATATGAAAAAATTATTAAAAAATTTGAAATTCTATTGCATGTCAGATTAGAAAACTAGTAAAAGTACCACTCCCGACAACGAGACTTGTTCCTGATTTACAAAGTTCAATTTTTAAATGATTTTTTCGATGATCCAACCGTACGGATGTTAAGATATATCAATTTTAGTCATATGAAAAAATTATTAAAAATTTGAAATCCATCTTGCATGTCAGAATTAGAAAAATCTAGTAAAAGTACCACTCCCGACAACGAGACTTGTTCCTGATTTACAAAGTTCAATTTTTAAATGATTTTTTCGATGATCCAACCGTACGGATGTTAAGATATATCAATTTTAGTCATATGAAAAAATTATTAAAAAATTTGAAATCCATCTTGCATGTCAGAATTAGAAAATCTAGTAAAATACCACTCCCGACAACGAGACTTGTTCCTGATTTACAAAGTTCAATTTTTAAATGATTTTTTCGATCCAACCGTACGGATGTTAAGATATATCAATTTTAGTCATATGAAAAAATTATTAAAAAATTGAAATCCATCTTGCATGTCAGGATTAGAAAAATCTAGTAAAAGTACCCTCCCGACAACGAACTCGTTCCTGATTATAAGATTAATTTTTAAATAATTTTTCGACGATCCAACCGTACGGATGTTAAGATATATCAATTTTAGTCATATGAAAAATTATTAAAAAATTGAAATCCATCTTGCATCAGGATTAGAAAAATCTAGTAAAATACCCTCCGACAACGAACTCGTTCTGATTTATAAGATTAATTTTTAAATAATTTTTTCGACGATCCAACCGTACGGATGTTAAGATATATCAATTTTAGTCATATGAAAAAATTATTAAAAAATTGAAATTCTCTTGCATCAGATTAGAAAAATCTAGTAAAAGTACTCCGACAACGAACTGTTCCTGATTTATAAATTAATTTTTAAATAATTTTTTCGACGATCCAACCGTACGGATGTTAAGATATATCAATTTTAGTCATATGAAAAAATTATTAAAAAATTGAAATTCATCTTGCATGTCAGATTAGAAAAATCTAGTAAAATTACCTCCCGACAACGAGACTCGTTCCTGATTTATAAGATTAATTTTTGAAATAATTTTTTCGACGATCCAACCGTACGATGTTAAGATATATCAATTTTAGTCATATGAAAAAATTATTAAAAAATTTGAAATTCATCTTGCATGTCAGATTAGAAAAATCTAGTAAAATACCACTCCTAACAAAGACTCGTTCTTTATAAGATTAATTTTTGAAATGATTTTTTCAATGATCCAACCGTACGATGTTAAGATATATCAATTTTAGTCATATGAAAAAATTATTAAAAATTGAAATCCATCTTGCATGTCAGAATTAGAAAAATCTAGTAAAAGTACCACTCCCGACAACGAGACTTGTTCCTGATTTACAAATTCAATTTTTAAATGATTTTTTCGATGATCCAACCGTACGGATGTTAAGATATATCAATTTTAGTCATATGAAAAAATTATTAAAAAATTTGAAATCCATCTTGCATGTCAGAATTAGAAAAATCTAGTAAAAGTACCACTCCCGACAACGAGACTTGTTCCTGATTTACAAAGTTCAATTTTTAAATGATTTTTTCGATGATCCAACCGTACGGATGTTAAGATATATCAATTTTAGTCATATGAAAAAATTATTAAAAAATTTGAAATCCATCTTGCATGTCAATTAGAAAAATCTAGTAAAAGTACCACTCCCTACAACGAGACTTGTTCCTGATTTACAAAGTTCAATTTTTAAATGATTTTTTGACGATCCAACCTACGGATGTTAAGATATATCAATTTTAGTCATATGAAAAATTATTAAAAAATTTGAAATCATATTGCATGTCAGATTAGAAAAGTCTAGTAAAAGTACCACTCCCGACAACGAGACTTGTTCCTGATTTACAAAGTAATTTTTAAATGATTTTTTCGATGATCCAACCATACGGATGTTAAGATATATCAATTTTAGTTATGAAAAAATTATTAAAAATTTAAATCATCTTGCATGTCTGAATTAGAAAAATCTAGTAAAAGTACCACTCCCGACAAAACTTGTTCCTGATTTACAAAGTTCAATTTTTAATGTTTTTTTGACGATCCAACCGTACGGATGTTAAGATATATCAATTTTAGTCATATGAAAAAATTAAAAAATTTAAATTCATATTGCATGTCAGGATTAGAAAAGTCTAGTAAAATTACCCCTCCCGACAATGAGACTCGTTCCTGATTTATAAGATTAATTTTTGAAATAATTTTTTCGACGATCCAACCGTACGGATGTTAAGATATATCAATTTTAGTATATGAAAAAATTAAAAAAATTGAAATCCATCTTGCATATCAGGATTAGAAAAATCTAGTAAAAGTACCGCTTCCGACAACGAAACTCGTTCTTGATTTATAAGATTACTTTTTAAAATAATTTTTTCGACGATCCAACCGTACGGATGTTAAGATATCAATTTTAGTCATATTAAAAAATTATTAAAAAAGTTGAAATTCTCTTGCATATCAGATTAGAAAAATCTAGTAAAAGTACTGTTTCCGACAACGAACTGTTCCTGATTTATAAATTAATTTTTAAAATAATTTTTTCGACGATCCAACCGTACGGATGTTAAGATATATCAATTTTAGTCATATTAAAAAATTATTAAAAAATTGAAATTCATCTTGCATGTCATTAGAAAAATCTAGTAAAATTACCTCCCGACAACGAGACTCGTTCCTGATTTATAAGATTAATTTTTGAAATAATTTTTTCGACGATCCAACCATACGATGTTAAGATATATCAATTTTAGTCATATGAAAAAATTATTAAAAAATTTGAAATTCATCTTGCATGTCAAGATTGAAAAATCTAGTAAAAATACCACTCCTAACAATGAGACTCGTTCCTAATTTACAAGATTAATTTTTGAAATGATTTTTTCAATGATCCAACCGTACGATGTTAAGATATATCAATTTTAGTCATATGAAAAAATTATTAAAAAATTTGAAATCCATCTTGCATGTCAGAATTAGAAAAATCTAGTAAAAGTACCACTCCCGACAACGAGACTTGTTCCTGATTTACAAAGTTCAATTTTTAAATGATTTTTTCGATGATCCAACCGTATGGATGTTAAGATATATCAATTTTAGTCATATGAAAAATTATTAAAAATTTGAAATCCATCTTGCATGTCAGAATTAGAAAAATCTAGTAAAAGTACCACTCCCGACAACGAGACTTGTTCCTGATTTACAAAGTTCAATTTTTAAATGATTTTTTCGACGATCCAACCGTACGGATGTTAAGATATATCAATTTTAGTCATATGAAAAAATTATTAAAAAATTGAAATCATCTTGCATGTCAGAATTAGAAAAATCTAGTAAAAGTACCACTCCCAACGAGACTTGTTCTGATTTACAAAGTTAATTTTTAAATGATTTTTTTGACGATCCAACCATACGGATGTTAAGATATATCAATTTTAGTCATATAAAAAATTATTAAAAAATTTGAAATTCATCTTGCATGTCAGGATTAGAAAAATCTAGTAAAAGTACCACTCCGACAACGAGACTTGTTCCTGATTTACAAAGTTCAATTTTTAAATGATTTTTTCGATGATCCAACCGTACGGATGTTAAGATATATCAATTTTAGTCATATGAAAAAATTATTAAAAAATTTCAAATCCATCTTGCATGTCTGAATTAGAAAAATCTAGTAAAAGTACCACTCCCGACAACGAAACTTGTTCCTGATTTACAAAGTTCAATTTTTAATTTTTTTGACGATCCAACCGTACGGATGTTAAGATATATCAATTTTAGTCATATGAAAAAAATTAAAAAATTTAAATTCATCTTGCATGTCAGGATTAGAAAAATCTAGTAAAATTACCCCTCCCGACAAGAGACTCGTTCCTGATTTATAAGATTAATTTTTGAAATAATTTTTTCGACGATCCAACCGTACGGATGTTAAGATATATCAATTTTAGTCATATGAAAAAATTATTAAAAAATTGAAATCCATCTTGCATATCAGATTAGAAAAATCTAGTAAAAGTACCGCTTCTGACAACGAAACTCGTTCTTGATTTATAAGATTACTTTTTAAATAATTTTTTCGACGATCCAACCGTACGGATGTTAAGATATATCAATTTTAGTCATATTAAAAATTATTAAAAAATTGAAATTCTCTTGCATATCAGATTAGAAAAATCTAGTAAAATACGTTTCCGACAACGAACTCGTTCCTGATTTATAAATTAATTTTTAAAATAATTTTTTCGACGATCCAACCGTACGGATGTTAAGATATATCAATTTTAGTCATATTAAAAAATTATTAAAAAATTGAAATTCATCTTGCATGTCTGATTAGAAAAATCTAGTAAAATACCTATCCCGACAACGAGACTCGTTCCTGATTTATAAGATTAATTTTTAAATAATTTTTTCGACGATCCAACCTACAATGTTAAGATATATCAATTTTAGTCATATGAAAAAATTATTAAAAAATTTGAAATTCATCTTGCATGTCAATTAGAAAAATCTAGTAAAATACCCTCCTAACAATGAGACTCGTTCCTGATTTACAAGATTAATTTTTGAAATGATTTTTTCAATGATCCAACCGTACGGATGTTAAGATATATCAATTTTAGTCATATGAAAAAATTATTAAAAAATTTGAAATCCATCTTGCATGTCAGAATTAGAAAAATCTAGTAAAAGTACCACTCCCGACAACGAGACTTGTCCTGATTTACAAGTTCAATTTTTAAATGATTTTTTCGATCCAACGTACGGATGTTAAGATATATCAATTTTAGTCATATGAAAAAATTATTAAAAAATTTGAAATCCATCTTGCATGTCAGAATTAGAAAAGTCTAGTAAAACCCCCCCGACAATGAGACTCATTCCTGATTTACAAAGTTCAATTTTTAAATGATTTTTCGACGATCCAACCCGTACGGATGCTAAGATATATCAATTTTAGTCATATGAAAAAATATTAAAAATTTGAAATCCATCTTCCATGTCTA
>NW_027421254.1:0-32971 GCF_009905375.1 Apium graveolens | reverse complement strand
TCAAGCTGATATTGGATTTCTCTTGGAATCCTATAGGGTTTGGGTTATTGTCGAAGCCTATAAATACCCCTCTCATGTAATCTTTTGAGACAATAGATGATATAAAACTTTTGTTTTGGATAACCTATGAGTAATTTTTTTTCCCTCTAAACTTCAATTACTGGATTGTTTTGAAGGTTAAATTTGAATTACTTAGTTTCTGGTTGATCTAAGCAATTTGAGATTTCAAAGTTCACGTTTCGGATTGATCGTGTTCTTTTGAAATATCCTCTTCTTCTCTTATCCCTTTTCTTCTTCTTCTTTCTTTATTTTGGAGAGATCCACATCACTTTCCTACAAGTTAATTTGGGCCACATTTTGGCTCTAATCATCATGTAAGTGACTTCTCACCATATTAGAGTCACTTTGCACCTATAAGAGTCACTCCATCATATATTGGTACAATTACATGTTAACATCATGTACATGCAGTTAGAAATCCATTTACCACCTCTTAGTGCCATATTCATACAAGTCAATTTTGGTCCACATTTTGATTCTAATTAACCATGTTAGTCTTCTCACCATATTAGAGTCACTTTGCACCCTATAAGTCACTTTCCACATATATGCAACAATTGACATGTTAACATCATAATACATCCAATTTGACATCCTTTTACCACCTATTAATGCCACTTTCATACAAGTTAATTTTGTTTCCACATTTTGGCTCTAATCAAGCATGTAAGTCATGTTCACCATATTAGAGTACCTTTACACCCCTATAAGAGTCACTTGCCCCATATATTGATACAATTAACATATTAACATCACGTAAATGCAATTAGACATCCTTTAACCACCTCTTGGTACCCCTTTCTTACAAGTCAATTTTGGGCCACATTTTGGCTCTAATCAATCATGTAAGTGACTTCTCACCATATTAGAGTCACTTTGCACCTTATAAGAGTCACTTGCCATTATATATTGGTACAATTAACATGTTAACATCATGTACATGCAATTAGAAATCCTTTTACCACCTCTTAGTGCCATATTCATACAAGTCAATTTTGGTCCACATTTTGGTTCTAATTAACCATGTTAGTCACTTATCACCATATTAGAGTCACTTTGCATCCTATAAGAGTCACTTTCCACCATATATGCAACAATTGACATGTTAACATCATATACATCCAATTTTGACATCCTTTTACCACCTATTAATGCCCCTTTCATACAAGTTAATTTTGTTCCACATTTGGCCTCTAATCAACCATGTAAGTCACTGTTCCACCATATTAGAGTACCTTTACACCCTATAAGAGTCACTTGCCCCATATATTGATACAATTAACATGTAACATCCACGTAATGCAATTAGACATCCTTTAACCAGCTCTTGGTACCCCTTTCCTACAAGTTAATTTTGGGCCACATTTTGGCTCTAATCAATCATGTAAGTGACTTCTCACCATATTAGAGTCACTTTGCACCTTATAAGAGTCACTCCCATCATATATTGGTACAATTAACATGTTAACATCATGTACATGCAATTAGAAATCCTTTTACCACTACCATATTCATACAAGTCAATTTTGGTCTACATTTTGATTCTAATTAACCATGTTAGTCACTTATCACCATATTAGAGTCACTTTGCACCCTATAAGAGTCACTTTCCACCATATATGCAACAATTGACATGTTAACATCATATACATCCAATTTGACATCCTTTTACCACCTATTAATGCCACTTTCATACAAGTTAATTTTGTTCCACATTTTGGCTCTAATCAACCATGTAAGTCACTGTTCACCATATTAGAGTACCTTTACACCCTATAAGAGTCACTTGCACCATATATTGATACAATTAACATTGTTAACATCACGTAAATGCAATTAGACTTCCTTTAACCAGCTCTTGGTACCCCTTTCTGATGAGGATCAAGGAATGAATATGTAATTTGGATTTGGTATGCGTACTTGTGGTGATGTTCAATTGGAAGAGAATGCAAACATTGATTATGAAGCTTACTTGGACAACAAGGAATAAAGGAGCGATGCATGAAGTTGGACAAGTAGCTGATTATTATATAATTATTAATTAGAATTTTGCTTGCAAGTTTTTACCTTTCACTTGAAAGGGTTTTTCTTGTTTTAAGCACTTAGGATTTTATTTTCCTATTTGGATTTGGTTTTTGTCTTTTTTCTATTCGGGTTTGATTTTTAAATTTGTTTCCTGGAAGGATTCATATATTGGCTAATTCAAGCTGATATTGGATTTCTCTTGGAATCCTATAGGGTTTGGGTTATTGTCTAAGCCTATAAATACCCCTCTCATGTAATCTTTTGAGACAATAGATGAAATAAAACTTTTGTTTTGTGATAACCTATGAGTAGTTTTTCTTCCCTCTAAACTTCAATTACTGGATTGTTTTGAAGGTTAAATTTGAATTACTTAGTTTCTGGATTGATCTAAGCAATTTGAGATTCAAAGTTCACGTTTCTGGTTTGATCGTGTTCTTTTGAAATATCCTCTTCTTCTCTTATCCCTTTTCTTCTTCTTCTTTCTTTATTTGTGGAGAGATCCACATCACTTTCCTACAAGTTAATTTTGGGCCACATTTTGGCTCTAATCAATCATGTAAGTGACTTCTCACCATATTAGAGTCACTTTGCACCTTATAAGAGTCACTCCCATCATATATTGGTACAATTAACATGTTAACATCATGTACATGCAGTTAGAAATCCATTTACCACCTCTTAGTGCCATATTCATACAAGTCAATTTTGGTCCACATTTTGGTTCTAATTAACCATGTAAGTCTTCTCACCATATTAGAGTCACTTTGCACCCTATAACAGTCACTTTCCACCATATATGCAACAATTGACATGTTAACATCATATACATCCAATTTGACATCCTTTTACCACCTATTAATGCCACTTTCATACAAGTTAATTTTGTTCCACATTTTGGCTCTAATCAAGCATGTAAGTCATTGTTCACCATATAAGAGTACCTTTACACCCTATAAGAGTCACTTGCCCCATATATTGATACAATTAACATATTAACATCACGTAAATGCAATTAGACATCCTTTAACCACCTCTTGGTACCCCTTTCCTACAAGTCAATTTTGGGCCACATTTTGGCTCTAATCAATCATGTAAATGACTTCTCACCATATTAGAGTCACTTTGCACCTTATAAGAGTCACTTGCCATCATATATTGGTACAATTAACATGTTAACATCATGTACATGCAATTAGAAATCTTTTTACCACCTCTTAGTGCCATATTCATACAAGTCAATTTTGGTCCACATTTTGATTCTAATTAACCATGTTAGTCACTTATCACCATATTAGAGTCACTTTGCACCCTATAAGAGTCACTTTCCACCATATATGCAACAATTGACATGTTAACATCATATACATCCAATTTGACATCCTTTTACCACCTATTAATGCCACTTTCATACAAGTTAATTTTGTTCCACATTTTGGCTCTAATCAACCATGTAAGTCACTATTCACCATATTAGAGTACCTTTACACCCTATAAGAGTCACGTTCCCCATATATTGATACAATTAACACGTTAACATCACGTAAATGCAATTAGACATCCTTTAACCACCTCTTGGTACCCCTTTCCTACAAGTCAATTTTGGGCCACATTTTGGCTCTAATCAAAATCATGTAAGTAACTTCTCACCATATTAGAGTAACTTTTTTTTTTTTTTTTGCTAATTCATATTAGAGTAACTTTGCACCTTTTAAGAGTCACTTCCATCATATATTGGTACAATTAACATGTTAACATCATGTACATGCAATTAGAAATCCATTTACCTCCTCTTAGTGCCATATTCATACAAGTCAATTTTGGTCCACATTTTGGTTCTAATGAACCATGTTAGTCACTTCTCACCATATTAGAGTCACTTTGCACCCTATAAGAGTCACTTTTCACCATATATGCAACAATTGACATGTTAACATCATATACATCCAATTTGACATCCTTTTACCACCTATTAATGCCACTTTCATAAAAGTTAATTTTGTTCCACATTTTGGCTCTAATCAAGCATGTAAGTCATTGTTCACCATATTAGAGTACCTTTACACCCTATAAGAGTCACTTGCCCCATATATTCATATAATTAACATATTAACATCACGTAAATGCAATTAGACATTCTTTAACCACCTCTTGGTACCCCTTTCCGACAAGTCAATTTTGGGCCACATTTTGGCTCTAATCAATCATGTAAGTGACTTCTCATCATATTAGAGTCACTTTGCCATCATATATTGGTACAATTAACATGTTAAAATCATGTACATGCAATTAGAAATCCTTTTACCACCTCTTAGTGCCATATTCATACAAGTCAATTTTGGTCCACATTTTGGTTCTAATTAACCATGTTAGTCACTTTTCACCATATTAGAGTCACTTTGCACCCTATAACAGTCACTTGCCCCATATATTGATAAAATTAACATGTTAACATCACGTAAATGCAATTAGACATCCTTTAACCAGCTCTTGGTACCCCTTTCCCACAAGTCAATTTTGGGCCACATTTTGGCTCTAATCAATCATGTAAGTGACTTCTCACCATATTAGAGTCACTTTGCACCTTATAAGAGTCACTTGCCATCATATATTGGTACAATTAACATCATGTACATGCAATTAGAAATCCTTTTACCACCTCTTAGTGCCATATTCATACAATTCAATTTTGGTCCACATTTTGGTTCTAATTAACCATGTTAGTCACTTATCACCATATTAGAGTCACTTTGCACCCTATAAGAGTCACTTTCCACCATATATGCAACAATTGACATGTTAATATCATATACATCCAATTTGACATCCTTTTACCACCTATTAATGCCACTTTAATACAAGTTAATTTTGTTCCACATTTTGGCTCTAATCAACCATGTAAGTCACAGTTCACCATATTAGAGTACCTTTACACCCTATAAGAGTCACTTGCACCATATATTGATACAATTAACATGTTAACATTACGTAAATGCAATTAGACATCCTTTAACCAGCTCTTGGTACCCCTTTCCTACAAGTTAATTTTGGGCCACATTTTGGCTCTAATCAATCATGTAAGTGACTTCTCACCATATTAGAGTCACTTTGCACCTTATAAGAGTCACTCCCATCTTATATTGGTACAATTAACATGTTAACATCATGTACATGCAGTTAGAAATCCATTTACCACCTCTTAGTGCCATATTCATACAAGTCAATTTTGGTCCACATTTTGGTTCTAATTAACCATGTTAGTCTTCTCACCGTATTAGAGTCACTTTGCACCCTATAAGAGTCACTTTCCACCATATATGCAACAATTGACATGTTAACATCATATACATCCAATTTGACATCCTTTTACCACCTATTAATGCCACTTTCATACAAGTTAATTTTGTTCCACATTTTGGCTCTAATCAAGCATGTAAGTCATTGTTCACCATATTAGATTACCTTTACACCCTATAAGAGTCACTTGCCCCATATATTGATACAATTAACATATTAACATCACGTAAATGCAATTAGACATCCTTTAACCACCTCTTGGTACCCCTTTCCTACAAGTCAATTTTGGGCCACATTTTGGCTCTAATCAATCATGTAAGTGACTTCTCACCATATTAGAGTCACTTTGCACCTTATAAGAGTCACTTGCCATCATATATTGGTACAATTAACATGTTAACATCATGTACATGCAATTAGAAATCCTTTTACCACCTCTTAGTGCCATATTCATACAAGTCAATTTTGGTCCATATTTTGATTCTAATTAACCATGTTAGTCACTTATCACCATATTAGAGTCACTTCGCACCCTATAAGAGTCACTTTCCACCATATATGCAACAATTGACATGTTAACATCATATACATCCAATTTGACATCCTTTTACCACCTATTAATGCCACTTTCATACAAGTTAATTTTGTTCCACATTTGGGCTCTAATCAACCATGTTAGTCACTGTTCACCATATTAGAGTACCTTTACACCCTATAAGAGTCACTTGCCCAATATATTGATACAATTAACATATTAACATCATGTAAATGCAATTAGACATCCTTTAACCACCTCTTGGTACCCCTTTCCGACAAGTCAATTTTGGGCCACATTTTGGCTCTAATCAATCATGTAAGTGACTTCTCACCATATTAGAGTCACTTTGCACCTTATAAGAGTCACTTGCCATCATATATTGGTACAATTAACATGTTAACATCATGTACATGCAATTAGAAATCCTTTTACCACCTCTTAGTGCCATATTCATACAAGTCAATTTTGGTCCACATTTTGGTTCTAATTAACCATGTTAGTCACTTATCACCATATTAGAGTCACTTTGCACCCTATAAGAGTCACTTTCCACCATATATGCAACAATTGACATGTTAAAATCATATACATCCAATTTGACATCCTTTTACCACCTATTAATGCCACTTTCATACAAGTTAATTTTGTTCCACATTTTGGCTCTAATCAACCATGTAAGTCACTGTTCACCATATTAGAGTAACTTTACACCCTATAAGAGTCACGTGCCCCATATATTGATACAATTAACATGTTAACATCACGTAAATGCAATTAGACATCCTTTAACCACCTCTTGGTACCCCTTTCCTACAAGTTAATTTTGGACCACATTTTGGCTCTAATCAATCATGTAAGTGACTTCTCACCATATTAGAGTAACTTTGCACCTTATAAGAGTCACTTACATCATATATTGGTACAATTAACATGTTAACATCATGTACATGCAATTAGAAATCCATTTACCTCCTCTTAGTGCCATATTCATACAAGTCAATTTTGGTCCACATTTTGGTTCTAATTAACCATGTTAGTCACTTTTCACCATATTAGAGTCACTTTGCACCCTATAAGAGTCACTTGCACCATATATTGATACAATTAACATGTTAACATCACGTAAATGCAATTAGACATCCTTTAACCACCTCTTGGTACCCCTTTCCTACAAGTTAATTTTGGGCCACTTTTTGGCTCTAATTAATCATGTAAGTGACTTCTCACTATGTTAGAGTCACTTTGCACCTTATAAGAGTCACTTCCATCATATATTGGTACAATTAACATGTTAACATCATGTACATGCAATTAGAAATCCTTTTACCACCTCTTAGTGCCATATTCATACAAGTCAATTTTGGTCCACATTTTGATTCTAATTAACCATGTTAGTCACTTCTCACCATATTAGAGTCACTTTGCACCCTATAAGAGTCACTTTTCACCATATATGCAACAATTGACATGTTAACATCATATACATCAAATTTGACATCCTTTTACCACCTATTAATGCCACTTTCATTCAAGTTAATTTTGTTCCACATTTTGGCTCTAATCAAGCATGTAAGTCATTGTTCACCATATTAGATTACCTTTACACCCTATAAGAGTCACTTGCCCCATATATTGATACAATTAACATATTAACATCACGTAAATGCAATAAGACATCCTTTAACCACCTCTTGGTACCCCTTTCCTACAAGTCAATTTTGGGCCACATTTTGGCTCTAATCAATCATGTAAGTGACTTCTCACCATATTAGAGTCACTTTGCACCTTATAAGAGTCACTTGCCATCATATATTGGTACAATTAACATGTTAACATCATGAACATGCAATTAGAAATCCTTTTACCACCTCTTAGTGCCATATTCATACAAGTCAATTTTGGTCCACATTTTGATTCTAATTAACCATGTTAGTCACTTCTCACCATATTGGAGTCACTTTGCACCCTATAAGAGTCACTTTTCACCATATATGCAACAATTGACATGTTAACATCATATACATCCAATTTGACATCCTTTTACCACCTATTAATGCCACTTTCTTAAAAGTTAATTTTGTTCCACATTTTGGCTCTAATCAAGCATGTAAGTCATTGTTCACCATATTAGAGTACCTTTACACCCTATAAGAGTCACTTGCCCCATATATTGATACAATTAACATATTAACATCACGTAAATGCAATTAGACATCCTTTAACCACCTCTTGGTACCCCTTTCCGACAAGTCAATTTTGGGCCACATTTTGGCTCTAATCAATCATGTAAGTGACTTCTCATCATATTAGAGTCACTTTGCACCTTATAAGAGTCACTTCCATCATATATTGCTACAATTAACATGTTAACATCATGTACATGCAATTAGAAATCCATTTACCTCCTCTTAGTGCCATATTCATACAAGTCAATTTTGGTCCACATTTTGGTTCTAATTAACCATGTTAGTCACTTCTCACCATATTAGAGTCACTTTGCACCCTATAAGAGTCACTTTTCACCATATATGCAACAATTGACATGTTAACATCATATACATCCAATTTGACATCCTTTTACCACTTATTAATGCCACTTTCATACAAGTTAATTTTGTTCCACATTTTGGCTCTAATCAACCATGTAAGTCACTGTTCACCATATTAGAGTACCTTTACACCCTATAAGAGTCACTTGCACCATATATTGATACAATTAACATGTTAACATCACGTAAATGCAATTAGACATCCTTTTAACCAGCTCTTGGTACCCCTTTCCTACAAGTTAATTTTGGGCCACATTTTGGCTCTAATCAATCATGTAAGTGACTTCTCACCATAATAGAGTCACTTTGCACCTTATAAGAGTCACTCCCATCATATATTGGTACAATTAAAATGTTAACATCATGTACATGCAGTTAGAAATCCATTTACCACCTCTTAGTGCCATATTCATACAAGTCAATTTTGGTCCACATTTTGGTTCTAATTAACCATGTTAGTCTTCTCACCATATTAGAGTCACTTTGCACCCTATAAGAGTCACTTTCCACCATATATGCAACAATTGACATGTTAACATCATATACATCCAATTTGACATCCTTTTACCACCTATTAATGCCACTTTCATACAAGTTAATTTTGTTCCACATTTTGGCTCTAATCAAGCATGTAAGTCATTGTTCACCATATTAGAGTACCTTTACACCCTATAATAGTCACTTGCCCCATATATTGATACAATTAACATATTAACATCACGTAAATGCAATTAGACATCCTTTAACCACCTCTTGGTACCCCTTTCCTACAAGTCAATTTTGGGCCACATTTTGGCTATACTCAATCATGTAAGTGACTTCTCACCATATTAGAGTCACTTTGCACCTTATAAGAGTCACTTGCCATCATATATTGGTACAATTAACATGTTAACATCATGTACATGCAATTAGAAATCCTTTTACCACCTCTTAGTGCCATATTCATACAAGTCAATTTTGGTCCACATTTTGGTTCTAATTAACCATGTTAGTCACTTATCACCATATTAGAGTCACTTTGCACCCTATAAGAGCCACTTTCCACCATATATGAAACAATTGACATGTTAACATCATCTACATCCAATTTGACATCATTTTACCACCTATTAATGCCACTTTCATACAAGTTAATTTTGTTCCACATTTTGGCTCTAATCAACCATGTAAGTCATTGTTCACCATATTAGAGTACCTTTACACCCTATAAGAGTCACTTGCCCCATATATTGATACAATTAACATGTTAACATCACGTAAATGCAATTAGACATCCTTTAACCAGCTCTTGGTACCCCTTTCCTACAAGTTAATTTTGGGCCACATTTTGGCTCTAATCAATCATGTAAGTGACTTCTCACCATATTAGAGTCACTTTGCACCTTATAAGAGTCACTCCCATCATACATTGGTACAATTAACATGTTAACATCATGTACATGCAGTTAGAAATCCATTTACCACCTCTTAGTGCCATATTCATACAAGTCAATTTTGGTCCACATTTTGGTTCTAATTAACCATGTTAGTCTTCTCACCATATTAGAGTCACTTTGCACCCTATAAGAGTCACTTTCCACCATACATGCAACAATTGACATGTTAACATCATATACATCCAATTTGACATCCTTTTACCACCTATTAATGCCACTTTCATACAAGTTAATTTTGTTCCACATTTTGGCTCTAATCAAGCATGTAAGTCATTGTTCACCATATTAGAGTACCTTTACACCCTATAAGAGTCACTTGCCCCATATATTGATACAATTAACATATTAACATCACGTAAATGCAATTAGACATCCTTTAACCACCTCTTGGTACCCCTTTCCTACAAGTCAATTTTGGGCCACATTTTGGCTCTAATCAATCATGTAAGTGACTTCTCACCATATTAGAGTCACTTTGCACCTTATAACAGTCACTTGCCATCATAAATTGGTACAATTAACATGTTAACATCATATACATGCAATTAGAAATCCTTTTACCACCTCTTAGTGCCATATTCACACAAGTCAATTTTGATCTACATTTTGATTCTAATTAACCATGTTAGTCACTTATCACCATATTAGAGTCACTTTGCACCCTATAAGAGTCACTTTCCACCATATATGCAACAATTGACATGTTAACATCATATACATCCAATTTGACATCCTTTTACCACCTATTAATGCCACTTTCATACAAGTTAATTTTGTTCCACATTTTGGCTCTAATCAACCATGTAAGTCACTGTTCACCATATTAGAGTACCTTTACACCCTATAAGAGTCACTTGCACCATATATTGATACAATTAACATGTTAACATCACGTAAATGCAATTAGACATCCTTTAACCAGATCTTGGTACCCCTTTCTGATGAGGATCAAGGAATGAATATGTTAATTTGGATTTGGTTATGCGTACTTGTGGTGATGTTCAATTGGAGAGAATGCAAACATTGATTATGAAGCTTACTTGGACAACAAGGAATAAAGGAGCGATGCATGAAGTTGGACAAGTAGCTGATTATTATATAATTATTAATTAGAATTTTGCTTGCAAGTTTTTACCTTTCACTTGAAAGGGTTTTTCTTGTTTTAAGCACTTAGGATTTTATTTTCCTATTTGGATTTGGTTTTTGTCTTTTTTCTATTCGGGTTTGATTTTTAAATTTGTTTCCTGGAAGGATTCATATATTGGCTAATTCAAGCTGATATTTGATTTCTCTTGGAATCCTATAGGGTTTAGGTTATTGTCTAAGCCTATAAATACCACTCTCATGTAATCTTTTGAGACAATAGATGATATAAAACTTTTGTTTTGCGATAACCTATGAGTAGTTTTTCTTCCCTCTAAACTTCAATTACTGGATTGTTTTGAAGGTTAAATTTGAATTACTTAGTTTCTGGATTGATCTAAGCAATTTGAGATTCAAAGTTCACGTTTCTGGATTGATCGTGTTCTTTTGAAATATCCTCTTCTTCTCTTATCCCTTTTCTTCTTCTTCTTTCTTTATTTGTGGAGAGATCCACATCACTTTCCTACAAGTTAATTTTGGGCCAGATTTTGGCTCTAATCAATCATGTAAGTGACTTCTCACCATATTAGAGTCACTTTGCACCTTATAAGAGTCACTCCCATCATATATTGGTACAATTAACATGTTAACATCATGTACATGCAGTTAAAAATCCATTTACCACCTCTTAGTGCCATATTCATACAAGTCAATTTTGGTCCACATTGTGGTTCTAATTAACCATGTTAGTCTTCTCACCATATTAGAGTCACTTTGCACCCTATAAGAGTCACTTTCCACCATATATGCAACAATTGACATGTTAACATCATATACATCCAATTTGACATCCTTTTACCACCTATTAATGCCACTTTCATACAAGTTAATTTTGTTCCACATTTTGGCTCTAATCAAGCATGTAAGTCATTGTTCACCATATTAGAGTACCTTTACACCCTATAAGAGTCACTTGCCCCATATATTGATACAATTAACATATTAACATCACGTAAATGCAATTAGACATCCTTTAACCACCTCTTGGTACCCCTTTCCTACAAATCAATTTTGGGCCACATTTTGGCTCTAATCAATCATGTAAGTGACTTCTCACCATATTAGAGTCACTTTGCACCTTATAAGAGTCACTTGCCATCATATATTGGTACAATTAACATGTTAACATCATGTACATGCAATTAGAAATCCTTTTACCACCTCTTAGTGCCATATTCATACAATTCAATTTTGGTCCACATTTTGGTTCTAATTAACCATGTTAGTCACTTATCACCATATTAGAGTCACTTTGCACCCTATAAGAGTCACTTTCCACCATATATGCAACAATTGACATGTTAACATCATATACATCCAATTTGACATCCTTTTACACCTATTAATGCCACTTTCATACAAGTTAATTTTGTTCCACATTTTGGCTCTAATCAACCATGTAATTCACTGTTCACCATATTAGAGTACCTTTACACCCTATAAGAGTCACGTTCCCCATTATTTGATACAATTAACATGTTAACATCACGTAAATGCAATTAGACATCCTTTAACCACCTCTTGGTACCCCTTTCCTACAAGTTAATTTTGGACCACATTTTGGCTCTAATCAATCATGTAAGTGACTTCTCACCATATTAGAGTAACTTTGCACCTTATAAGAGTCACTTCCATCATATATTGGTACAATTAACATGTTAACATCATGTACATGCAATTAGAAATCCATTTACCTCCTCTTAGTGCCATATTCATACAAGTCAATTTTGGTCCACATTTTGGTTCTAATGAACCATGTTAGTCACTTCTCACCATATTAGAGTCACTTTGCACCCTATAAGAGTCACTTTTCACCATATATGCAACAATTGACATGTTAACATCATATACATCCAATTTGACATCCTTTTACCACCTATTAATGCCACTTTCATAAAAGTTAATTTTGTTCCACATTTTGGCTCTAATCAAGCATGTAAGTCATTGTTCACCATTACACCCTATAAGAGTCACTTGCCCCATATATTGATACAATTAACATATTAACATCACGTAAATGCAATTAGACATCCTTTAACCACCTCTTGGTACCTCTTTCCGACAAGTCAATTTTGGGCCACATTTTGGCTCTAATCAATCATGTAAGTGACTTCTCATCATATTAGAGTCACTTTGCACCTTATAAGAGTCACTTGCCATCATATATTGGTACAATTAACATGTTAAAATCATGTACATGCAATTAGAAATCCTTTTACCACCTCTTAGTGCCATATTCATACAAGTCAATTTTAGTCCACATTTTGGTTCTAATTAACCATGTTAGTCACTTTTCACCATATTAGAGTCACTTTGCACCCTATAAGAGTCACTTTCCACCATATATGCAACAATTGACATGTTAACATCATATACATCCAATTTGACATCCTTTTACACCTATTAATGCCACTTTCATACAAGTTAATTTTGTTCCACATTTTGGCTCTAATCAACCATGTAAGTCACTGTTCACCATATTAGAGTACCTTTACACCCTATAAGAGTCACGTTCCCCATATATTGATACAATTAACATGTTAACATCACGTAAATGCTATTAGACATCCTTTAACCCCCTCTTGGTACCCCTTTCCTACAAGTTAATTTTGGACCACATTTTGGCTCTAATCAATCATGTAAGTGACTTCTCACCATATTAGAGTAACTTTGCACCTTATAAGAGTCACTTCCATCATATATTGGTACAATTAACATGTTAACATCATGTACATGCAATTAGAAATCCATTTACCTCCTCTTAGTGCCATATTCATACAAGTCAATTTTGGTCCACATTTTGGTTCTAATGAACCATGTTAGTCACTTCTCACCATATTAGAGTCACTTTGCACCCTATAAGAGTCACTTTTCACCATATATGCAACAATTGACATGTTAACATCATATACATCCAATTTGACATCCTTTTACCACCTATTAATGCCACTTTCATAAAAGTTAATTTTGTTCCACATTTTGGCTCTAATCAAGCATGTAAGTCATTGTTCACCATTACACCCTATAAGAGTCACTTGCCCCATATATTGATACAATTAACATATTAACATCACGTAAATGCAATTAGACATCCTTTAACCACCTCTTGGTACCTCTTTCCGACAAGTCAATTTTGGGCCACATTTTGGCTCTAATCAATCATGTAAGTGACTTCTCATCATATTAGAGTCACTTTGCACCTTATAAGAGTCACTTGCCATCATATATTGGTACAATTAACATGTTAAAATCATGTAATGCAATTAGAAATCCTTTTACCACCTCTTAGTGCCATATTCATACAAGTCAATTTTGGTCCACATTTTGGTTCTAATTAACCATGTTAGTCACTTTTCACCATATTAGAGTCACTTTGCACCCTATAAGAGTCACTTTCAACCATACATGCAACAATTGACATGTTAACATCATATACATCCAATTTGACATCCTTTTACCACCTATTAATGCCACTTTCATACAAGTTAATTTTGTTCCACATTTTGGCTCTAATCAAGCATGTAAGTCATTGTTCACCATATTAGAGTACCTTTACACCCTATAAGAGTCACATGCCCCATATATTGATACAATTAACATATTAACATCACGTAAATGCAATTAGACATCCTTTAACCACCTCTTGGTACCCCTTTCCTACAAGTCAATTTTGGGCCACATTTTGGCTCTAATCAATCATGTAAGTGACTTCTCACCATATTAGAGTCACTTTGCACCTTATAAGAGTCACTTGCCATCATATATTGGTACAATTAACATGTTAACATCATGTACATGCAATTTGAAATCCTTTTACCACCTCTTAGTGCCATATTCATACAAGTCAATTTTGATCTACATTTTGATTCTAATTAACCATGTTAGTCACTTATCACCATATTAGAGTCACTTTGCACCCTATAAGAGTCACTTTCCACCATATATGCAACAATTGACATGTTAACATCATATACATCCAATTTGACATCCTTTTACCACCTATTAATGCCACTTTCATACAAGTTAATTTTGTTCCACATTTTGGCTCTAATCAACCATGTAAGTCACTGTTCACCATATTAGAGTACCTTTACACCCTATAAGAGTCACTTGCACCATATATTGATACAATTAACATGTTAACATCACGTAAATGCAATTAGACATCCTTTAACCAGATCTTGGTACCCCTTTCTGATGAGGATCAAGGAATGAATATGTTAATTTGGATTTGGTTATGCGTACTTGTGGTGATGTTCAATTGGAGAGAATGCAAACATTGATTATGAAGCTTACTTGGACAACAAGGAATAAAGGAGCGATGCATGAAGTTGGACAAGTAGCTGATTATTATATAATTATTAATTAGAATTTTGCTTGCAAGTTTTTACCTTTCACTTGAAAGGGTTTTTCTTGTTTTAAGTACTTAGGATTTTATTTTCCTATTTGGATTTGGTTTTTGTCTTTTTTCTATTCGGGTTTGATTTTTAAATTTGTTTCCTGGAAAGATTCATATATTGGCTAATTCAAGCTGATATTTGATTTCTCTTGGAATCCTATAGGGTT
Organism: Apium graveolens; assembly: GCF_009905375.1. Classification (NCBI taxonomy): domain Eukaryota; kingdom Viridiplantae; phylum Streptophyta; class Magnoliopsida; order Apiales; family Apiaceae; genus Apium; species Apium graveolens. The sequence continues at coordinate 17,357 of NW_027421254.1, read as the reverse complement.
TAGGTTATTGTCTAAGCCTATAAATACCCCTCTCATGTAATCTTTTGAGACAATAGATGATATAAAACTTTTGTTTTGCGATAACCTATGAGTAGTTTTTCTTCCCTCTAAACTTCAATTACTGGATTGTTTTGAAGGTTAAATTCGAATTACTTAGTTTCTGGATTGATCTAAGCAATTTGAGATTCAAAGTTCACGTTTCTGGATTGATCGTGTTCTTTTGAAATATCCTCTTCTTCTCCTATCCCTTTTCTTCTTCTTCTTTCTTTATTTGTGGAGAGATCCACATCACTTTCCTACAAGTTAATTTTGGGCCACATTTTGGCTCTAATCAATCATGTAAGTGACTTCTCACCATATTAGAGTCACTTTGCACCTTATAAGAGTCACTCCCATCATATATTGGTACAATTAACATGTTAACATCATGTACATGCAGTTAGAAATCCATTTACCACCTCTTAGTGCCATATTCATACAAGTCAATTTTGGTCCACATTGTGGTTCTAATTAACCATGTTAGTCTTCTCACCATATTAGAGTCACTTTGCACCCTATAAGAGTCACTTTCCACCATATATGCAACAATTGACATGTTAACATCATATACATCCAATTTGACATCCTTTTACCACCTATTAATGCCACTTTCATACAAGTTAATTTTGTTCCACATTTTGGCTCTAATCAAGCATGTAAGTCATTGTTCACCATATTAGAGTACCTTTACACCCTATAAGAGTCACTTGCCCCATATATTGATACAATTAACATATTAACATCACGTAAATGCAATTAGACATCCTTTAACCACCTCTTGGTACCCCTTTCCTACAAATCAATTTTGGGCCACATTTTGGCTCTAATCAATCATGTAAGTGACTTCTCACCATATTAGAGTCACTTTGCACCTTATAAGAGTCACTTGCCATCATATATTGGTACAATTAACATGTTAACGTCATGTACATGCAATTAGAAATCCTTTTACCACCTCTTAGTGCCATATTCATACAAGTCAATTTTGGTCCACATTTTGGTTCTAATTAACCATGTTAGTCACTCATCACCATATTAGAGTCACTTTGCACCCTATAAGAGTCACTTTCCACCATATATGCAACAATTGACATGTTAACATCATATACATCCAATTTGACATCCTTTTACACCTATTAATGCCACTTTCATACAAGTTAATTTTGTTCCACATTTTGGCTCTAATCAACCATGTAAGTCACTGTTCACCATATTAGAGTACCTTTACACCCTATAAGAGTCACGTTCCCCATATATTGATACAATTAACATGTTAACATCACGTAAATGCAATTAGACATCCTTTAACCACCTCTTGGTACCCCTTTCCTACAAGTTAATTTTGGACCACATTTTGGCTCTAATCAATCATGTAAGTGACTTCTCACCATATTAGAGTAACTTTGCACCTTATAAGAGTCAATTCCATCATATATTGGTACAATTAACATGTTAACATCATGTACATGCAATTAGAAATCCATTTACCTCCTCTTAGTGCCATATTCATACAAGTCAATTTTGGTCCACATTTTGGTTCTAATGAACCATGTTAGTCACTTCTCACCATATTAGAGTCACTTTGCACCCTATAAGAGTCACTTTTCACCATATATGCAGCAATTGACATGTTAACATCATATACATCCAATTTAACATCCTTTTACCACCTATTAATGCCACTTTCATAAAAGTTAATTTTGTTCCACATTTTGGCTCTAATCAAGCATGTAAGTCATTGTTCACCATTACACCCTATAAGAGTCACTTGCCCCATATATTGATACAATTAACATATTAACATCACGTAAATGCAATTAGACATCCTTTAACCACCTCTTGGTACCTCTTTCCGACAAGTCAATTTTGGGCCACATTTTGGCTCTAATCAATCATGTAAGTGACTTCTCATCATATTAGAGTCACTTTGCACCATATAAGAGTCACTTGCCATCATATATTGGTACAATTAACATGTTAAAATCATGTACATGCAATTAGAAATCCTTTTACCACCTCTTAGTGCCATATTCATACAAGTCAATTTTGGTCCACATTTTGGTTCTAATTAACCATGTTAGTCACTTTTCAGCATATTAGAGTCACTTTGCACCCTATAAGAGTCACTTGCCCCATATATTGATACAATTAACATGTTAACATCACGTAAATGCAATTAGACATCCTTTAACCACCTCTTGGTACCCCTTTCCCACAAGTCAATTTTGGGCCACATTTTGGCTCTAATCAATCATGTAAGTGACTTCTCACCATATTAGAGTCACTTTGCACCTTATAAGAGTCACTTGCCATCATATATTGGTACAATTAACATCATGTACATGCAATTAGAAATCCTTTTACCACCTCTTAGTGCCATATTCATACAAGTCAATTTTGGTCCACATTTTGGTTCTAATTAACCATGTTAGTCACTTATCACCATATTAGAGTCACTTTGCACCCTATAACAGTCACTTTCCACCATATATGCAACAATTGACATGTTAATATCATATACATCCAATTTGACATCCTTTTACCACCTATTAATGCCACTTTCATACAAGTTAATTTTGTTCCACAATTTGGCTCTAATCAACCATGTAAGTCACTGTTCACCATATTAGAGTACCTTTACACCCTATAAGAGTCACTTGCACCATATATTGATACAATTAACATGTTAACATCACGTAAATGCAATTAGACATCCTTTAACCAGCTCTTGGTACCCCTTTCCTACAAGTTAATTTTGGGCCACATTTTGGCTCTAATCAATCATGTAAGTGACTTCTCACCATATTAGAGTCACTTTGCACCTTATAAGAGTCACTCACATCATATATTGGTACAATTAACATGTTAACATCATGTACATGCAGTTAGAAATCCATCTACCACCTCTTAGTGCCATATTCATACAAGTCAATTTTGGTCCACTTTTTGGTTCTAATTAACCATGTTAGTCACTTTTCACCATATTAGAGTCACTTTGCACCCTATAAGAGTCACTTTCCACCATACATGCAACAATTGACATGTTAACATCATATACATCCAATTTGACATCCTTTTACCACCTATTAATGCCACTTTCATACAAGTTAATTTTGTTCCACATTTTGGCTCTAATCAAGCATGTAAGTCATTGTTCACCATATTAGAGTACCTTTACACCCTATAAGAGTCACATGCCCCATATATTGATACAATTAACATATTAACATCACGTAAATGCAATTAGACATCCTTTAACCACCTCTTGGTACCCCTTTCTGATGAGGATCAAGGAATGAATATGTTAATTTGGATTTGGTTATGCGTACTTGTGGTGATGTTCAATTGGAGAGAATGCAAACATTGATTATGAAGCTTACTTGGACAACAAGGAATAAAGGAGCGATGCATGAAGTTGGACAAGTAGCTGATTATTATATAATTATTAATTAGAATTTTGCTTGCAAGTTTTTACCTTTCACTTGAAAGGGTTTTTCTTGTTTTAAGCACTTAGGATTTTATTTTCCTATTTGGATTTGGTTTTTGTCTTTTTTCTATTCGGGTTTGATTTTTAAATTTGTTTCCTGGAAGGATTCATATATTGGCTAATTCAAGCTGATATTTGATTTCTCTTGGAATCCTATAGGGTTTAGGTTATTGTCTAAGCCTATAAATACCCCTCTCATGTAATCTTTTGAGACAATAGATGATATAAAACTTTTATTTTGCGATAACCTATGAGTAGTTTTTCTTCCCCCTAAACTTCAATTACTGGATTGTTTTGAAGGTTAAATTCGAATTACTTAGTTTCTGGATTGATCTAAGCAATTTGAGATTCAAAGTTCACGTTTCTGGATTGATCGTGTTCTTTTGAAATATCCTCTTCTTCTCCTATCCCTTTTCTTCTTCTTCTTTCTTTATTTGTGGAGAGATTCACATCACTTTCCTACAAGTTAATTTTGGGCCACATTTTGGCTCTAATCAATCATGTAAGTGACTTCTCACCATATTAGAGTCACTTTGCACCTTATAAGAGTCACTCCCATCATATATTGGTACAATTAACATGTTAACATCATGTACATGCAGTTAGAAATCCATTTACCACCTCTTAGTGCCATATTCATACAAGTCAATTTTGGTCCACATTGTGGTTCTAATTAACCATGTTAGTCTTCTCACCATATTAGAGTCACTTTGCACCCTATAAGAGTCACTTTCCACCATATATGCAACAATTGACATGTTAACATCATATACATCCAATTTGACATCCTTTTACCACCTATTAATGCCACTTTCATACAAGTTAATTTTGTTCCACATTTTGGCTCTAATCAAGCATGTAAGTCATTGTTCACCATATTAGAGTACCTTTACACCCTATAAGAGTCACTTGCCCCATATATTGATACAATTAACATATTAACATCACGTAAATGCAATTAGACATCCTTTAACCACCTCTTGGTACCCCTTTCCTACAAGTCAATTTTGGGCCACATTTTGGCTCTAATCAATCATGTAAGTGACTTCTCACCATATTAGAGTCACTTTGCACCTTATAAGAGTCACTTGCCATCATATATTGGTACAATTAACATGTTACCATCATGTACATGCAATTAGAAATCCTTTTACCACCTCTTAGTGCCATATTCATACAAGTCAATTTTGGTCCACATTTTGGTTCTAATTAACCATGTTAGTCACTTATCACCATATTAGAGTCACTTTGCACCCTATAAGAGTCACTTTCCACCATATATGCAACAATTGACATTTAACATCATATACATCCAATTTGACATCCTTTTACACCTATTAATGCCACTTTCATACAAGTTAATTTTGTTCCACATTTTGGCACTAATCAACCATGTAAGTCACTGTTCACCATATTAGAGTACCTTTACACCCTATAAGAGTCACGTTCCCCATATATTGATACAATTAACATGTTAACATCACGTAAATGCAATTAGACATCCTTTAACCACCTCTTGGTACCCCTTTCCTACAAGTTAATTTTGGACCACATTTTGGCTCTAATCAATCATGTAAGTGACTTCTCATCATATTAGAGTCACTTTGCACCTTATAAGAGTCACTTGCCATCATATATTGGTACAATTAACATGTTAACATCATGTACATGCAATTAGAAATCCATTTACCTCCTCTTAGTGCCATATTCATACAAGTCAATTTTGGTCCACATTTTGGTTCTAATGAACCATGTTAGTCACTTCTCACCATATTATAGTCACTTTGCACCCTATAAGAGTCACTTTTCACCATATATGCAACAATTGACATGTTAACATCATATACATCCAATTTGACATCCTTTTACAACCTATTAATGCCACTTTCATAAAAGTTAATTTTGTTCCACATTTTGGCTCTAATCAAGCATGTAAGTCATTGTTCACCATTACACCCTATAAGAGTCACTTGCCCCATATATTGATACAATTAACATATTAACATCACGTAAATGCAATTAGACATCCTTTAACCACCTCTTGGTACCCCTTTCCGACAAGTCAATTTTGGGCCACATTTTGGCTCTAATCAATCATGTAAGTGACTTCTCATCATATTAGAGTCACTTTGCACCTTATAAGAGTCACTTGCCATCATATATTGGTACAATTAACATGTTAAAATCATGTACATGCAATTAGAAATCCTTTTACCACCTCTTAGTGCCATATTCATACAAGTCAATTTTGGTCCACATTTTGGTTCTAATTAACCATGTTAGTCACTTTTCACCATATTAGAGTCACTTTGCACCCTATAAGAGTCACTTGCCCCATATATTGATACAATTAACATGTTAACATCACGTAAATGCAATTAGACATCCTTTAACCACCTCTTGGTACCCCTTTCCCACAAGTCAATTTTGGGCCACATTTTGGCTCTAATCAATCATGTAAGTGACTTCTCACCATATTAGAGTCACTTTGCACCTTATAAGAGTCACTTGCCATCATATCTTGGTACAATTAACATCATGTACATGCAATTAGAAATCCTTTTACCACCTCTTAGTGCCATATTCATACAAGTCAATTTTGGTCCACATTTTGGTTCTAATTAACCATGTTAGTCACTTATCACCATATTAGAGTCACTTTGCACCCTATAAGAGTCACTTTCCACCATATATGCAACAATTGACATGTTAATATCATATACATCCAATTTGACATCCTTTTACCACCTATTAATGCCACTTTCATACAAGTTAATTTTGTTCCACATTTTGGCTTTAATCAACCATGTAAGTCACTGTTCACCATATTAGAGTACCTTTACACCCTATAAGAGTCACTTGCACTATATATTGATACAATTAACATGCTAACATCACGTAAATGCAATTAGACATCCTTTAACCAGCTCTTGGTACCCCTTTCCTACAAGTTAATTTTGGGCCACATTTTGGCTTTAATCAATCATGTAAGTGACTTCTCACCATATTAGAGTCACTTTGCACCTTATAAGAGTCACTCCCATCATATATTGGTACAATTAACATGTTAACATCATGTACATGCAGTTAGAAATCCATTTACCACTCTTAGTGCCATATTCATACAAGTCAATTTTGGTCCACATTTTGGTTCTAATTAACCATGTTAGTCTTCTCACCATATTAGAGTCACTTTGCACCCTATAAGAGTCACTTTCCACAATATATGCAACAATTGACATGTTAACATCATATACATCCAATTTGACATCCTTTTACCACCTATTAATGCCACTTTCATACAAGTTAATTTTGTTCCACATTTTGGCTCTAATCAAGCATGTAAGTCATTGTTCACCATATTAGATTACCTTTACACCCTATAAGAGTCACTTGCACCATATATTGATACAATTAATATATTAACATCACGTAAATGCAATTAGATATCCTTTAACCACCTCTTGGTACCCCTTTCCTACAAGTCAATTTTGGGCCACATTTTGGCTCTAATCAATCATGTAAGTGACTTCTCACCATATTAGAGTCACTTTGCACTTTATAATAGTCACTTGCCATCATATATTGGTACAATTAACATGTTAACATCATGTACATGCAATTAGAAATCCTTTTACCACCTCTTAGTGCCATATTCATACAAGTCAATTTTGGTCCACATTTTGATTCTAATTAACCATGTTAGTCACTTATCACCATATTAGAGTCACTTTGCACCCTATAAGAGTCACTTTCCACCATATATCCAACAATTGACATGTTAACATCATATACATCCAATTTGACATCCTTTTACCACCTATTAATGCCACTTTCATACAAGTTAATTTTGTTCCACATTTTGGCTCTAATCAACCATGTAAGTCACTGTTCACCATATTAGAGTACCTTTACACCCTATAAGAGTCAGTTGCACCATATATTGATACAATTAACATGTTAACATCACGTAAATGCAATTAGACATCCTTTAACCATCTCTTGGTACCCCTTTCTGATGAGAATCAAGGAATGAATATGTTAATTTGGATTTGGTTATGCGTACTTGAGGTGATGTTCAATTGGAGAGAATGCAAACATTGATTATGAAGCTTACTTGGACAACAAGGAATAAAGGAGCGATGCATGAAGTTGGACAAGTAGCTGATTATTATATAATTATTAATTAGAATTTTGCTTGCAAGTTTTTACCTTTCACTTGAAAGGGTTTTTCTTGTTTTAAGCACTTAGGATTTTATTTTCCTATTTGGATTTGGTTTTTGTCTTTTTTCTATTCGGGTTTGATTTTTAAATTTGTTTCCTGGAAGGATTCATATATTGGCTAATTCAAGCTGATATTTGATTTCTCTTGGAATCCTATAGGGTTTGGGTTATTGTCTAAGCCTATAAATACCCCTCTCATGTAATCTTTTGAGACAATAGATGATATAAAACTTTTGTTTTGTGATAACCTATGAGTAGTTTTTCTTCCCTCTAAACTTCAATTACTGGATTGTTTTGAAGGTTAGATTCGAATTACTTAGTTTCTGGATTGATCTAAGCAATTTGAGATTCCAAGTTCACGTTTCTGGATTGATCGTGTTCTTTTGAAATATCCTCTTCTTCTCTTATCCCTTTTCTTCTTCTTCTTTCTTTATTTGTGGAGAGATCCACATCACTTTCCTACAAGTTAATTTTGGGCCAGATTTTGGCTCTAATCAATCATGTAAGTGACTTCTCACCATATTAGAGTCACTTTGCACCTTATAAGAGTCACTCCCATCATATATTGGTACAATTAACATGTTAACATCATGTACATGCAGTTAGAAATCCATTTACCACCTCTTAGTGCTATATTCATACAAGTCAATTTTGGTCCACATTTTGGTTCTAATTAACCATGTTAGTCTTCTCACCATATTAGAGTCACTTTGCACCCTATAAGAGTCACTTTCCACCATATATGCAACAATTGACATGTTAACATCATATACATCCAATTTGACATCCTTTTACCACCTATTAATGCCACTTTCATACAAGTTAATTTTGTTCTACATTTTGGCTCTAATCAAGCATGTAAGTCATTGTTCACCATATTAGAGTACCTTTACACCCTATAAGAGTCACTTGCCCCATATATTGATACAATTAACATATTAACATCACGTAAATGCAATTAGACATCCTTTAACCACCTCTTGGTACCCCTTTCCTACAAGTCAATTTTGGGCCACATTTTGGCTCTAATCAATCATGTAAGCGACTTCTCACCATATTAGAGTAACTTTGCACCTTATAAGAGTCACTTGCCATCATATATTGGTACAATTAACATGTTAAAATCATGTACATGCAATTAGAAATCCTTTTACCTCCTCTTAGTGCCATATTCATACAAGTCAATTTTGGTCCACATTTTGGTTCTAATTAACCATGTAAGTCACTGTTCACCATATTAGAGTACCTTTACACCCTATAAGAGTCACGTTCCCCATATATTGATACAATTAACATGTTAACATCACGTAAATGCAATTAGACATCCTTTAAACACCTCTTGGTACCCCTTTCCGACAAGTCAATTTTGGTCCACATTTTGGTTCTAATTAACCATGTTAGTCACTTTTCACCATATTAGAGTCACTTTGCACCCTATAAGAGTCACTTGCCCCATATATTGATACAATTAACATGTTAACATCACGTAAATGCAATTAGACATCCTTTAACCACCTCTTGGTACCCCTTTCCTACAAGTTAATTTTGGGCCACTTTTTGGCTCTAATCAATCATGTAAGTGACTTCTCACCATGTTAGAGTCACTTTGCACCTTATAAGAGTCACTTCCATCATATATTGGTAAAATTAACATGTTAACATCATATACATGCAATTAGAAATCCTTTTAGCACCTCTTAGTGCCATATTCATACAAGTCAATTTTGGTCCACATTTTGGTTCTAATTAACCATGTTAGTCACTTATCACCATATTAGAGTCACTTTGCACCCTATAAGAGTCACTTTCCACCATATATGCAACAATTGACATGTTAACATCATATACATCCAATTTCACATCCTTTTACCACCTATTAATGCCACTTTCATAAAAGTTAATTTTGTTCCACATTTTGGCTCTAATCAACCATGTAAGTCACTGTTCACCATATTAGAGTACCTTTACACCCTATAAGAGTCACTTGCCCCATATATTGATACAATTAACATATTAACATCACGTAAATGCAATTAGACATCCTTTAACCACCTCTTGGTACCCCTTTCCAACAAGTCAATTTTGGACCATATTTTGGCTCTAATCAATCATGTAAGTGACTTCTCATCATATTAGAGTTACTTTGCACCTTATAAGAGTCACTTGCGATCATATATTGGTAAAATTAACATGTTAAAATCATGTACATGCAATTAGAAATCCTTTTACCACCTCTTAGTGCCATATTCATACAAGTCAATTTTGGTCCACATTTTGGTTCTAATTAACCATGTTAGTCACTTTTCACCATATTAGAGTCACTTTGCACCCTATAAGAGTCACTTGCCACCAAATATTGATATAATTAACATGTTAACATCATGTACATGCAATTAGAAATCCTTTAACCACCTCTTGGTACCCCTTTCCTACAAGTCAATTTTGGGCCACATTTTGGCTTTAATCAATCATGTAAGTGACTTCTCACCATATTAGAGTCACTTTGCACCTTATAAGAGTCACTTGCCATCATATATTGGTACAATTAACATGTTAAAATCATGTACATGCAATTAGAAATCAATTTACCACCTCTTAGTGCCATATTCATACAAGTCAATTTTGGTCCACATTTTGGTTCTAATTAACCATGTTAGTCACTTTTCACCATATTAGAGTCACTTTGCACCCTATAAGAGTCACTTGCCACCAAATATTGATATAATTAACATATTAACATCATGTACATGCAATTAGAAATCCTTTAACCGCCTCTTGGTACCCCTTTCCTACAAGTCAATTTTGGGCCACATTTTGGCTTTAATCAATCATGTAAGTGACTTCTCACCATATTACAGTCACTTTGCACCTTATAAGAGTCACTTGCCATCATATATTGGTACAATTAACATGTTAACATCATGTACATGCAATTAGAAATCCTTTTACCACCTCTTAGTGCCATATTCATACAAGTCAATTTTGGTCCACATTTTGGTTCTAATTAACCATGTTAGTCACTTATCACCATATTAGAGTCACTTTGCACCCTATAAGAGTCACTTTCCACCATATATGCAACAATTGACATGTTAACATCATATACATCCAATTTGACATACTTTTACCAACTATTAATGCCACTTTCATACAAGTTAATTTTGTTCCACATTTTGGCTCTAATCAACCATGTAAGTCACTGTTCACCATATTAGAGTACCTTTATACCCTATAAGAGTCACGTGCCCCATATATTGATACAATTAACATGTTAACATCACGTAAATGCAATTAGACATCCTTTAACCACCTCTTGGTACCCCTTTCCTACAAGTTAATTTTGGACCACATTTTGGCTCTAATCAATCATGTAATTGACTTCTCACCATATTAGAGTAACTTTGCACCTTATAAGAGTCACTTCCATCATATATTGGTACAATTAACATGTTAACATCATGTACATGCAATTAGAAATCCATTTACCACCTCTTAGTACCATATTCATACAAGTCAATTTTGGTCCACATTTTGGTTCTAATTAACCATGTTAGTCACTTCTCACCATATTAGAGTCACTTTGGACCCTATAAGAGTCACTTTTCACCATATATGCAACAATTGACATGTTAACATCATATACATCCAATTTGACATCCTTTTACCACCTATTAATGCCACTTTCATAAAAGTTAATTTTGTTCCACATTTTGGCTCTAATCAAGCTTGTAAGTCATTGTTCACCATATTAGAGTACCTTTACACCCTATAAGAGTCACTTGCCCCATATATTGATACAATTAACATATTAACATCACGTAAATGCAATTAGACATCCTTTAACCACCTCTTTGTACCCCTTTCCGACAAGTCAATTTTGGGCCACATTTTGGCTCTAATGAATCATGTAAGTAACTTCTCACCATATTAGAGTAACTTTGCACCTTATAAGAGTCACTTGCCATCATATATTGGTACAATTAACATGTTAAAATCATGTACATGCAATTAGAAATCCTTTTACCACCTCTTAGTGCCATATTCATACAAGTCAATTTTGGTCCACATTTTGGTTCTAATTAACCATGTTAGTCACTTTTCACCATATTAGAGTCACTTTGCACCCTATAAGAGTCACTTGCCCCATATATTGATACAATTAACATGTTAACATCACGTAAATGCAATTAGACATCCTTTAACCACCTCTTGGTACCCCTTTCCTACAAGTTAATTTTGGGCCACTTTTTTGCTCTAATCAATCATGTAAGTGACTTCTCACCATGTTAGAGTCAATTTGCACCTTATAAGAGTCACTTCCATCATATATTGCTACAATTAACATGTTAACATCATGTACATGCAATTAGAAATCCTTTTACCACCTCTTAGTGCCATATTCATACAAGTCAATTTTGGTCCATATTTTGGTTCTAATTAAACATGTTAGTCACTTATCACCATATTAGAGTCACTTTGCACCCTATAAGAGTCACTTTCCACCATATATTCAACAATTGACATGTTAACATCATATACATCCAATTTGACATCCTTTTAGCACCTATTAATGCCACTTTCATACAAGTTAATTTTGTTCCACATTTTGGCTCTAATCAACCATGTAAGTCACTGTTCGCCATATTAGAGTACCTTTACACCCTATAAGAGTCACGTGCCCCATATATTGATACAATTAACATGTTAACATCACGTAAATGCAATTAGACATCCTTTAACCACCTCTTGGTACCGGTTTCCTACAAGTTAATTTTGGGCCACATTTTGGCTCTAATCAATGATGTAAGTGACTTCTCATCATATTAGAGTCACTTTGAACCTTATAAGAGTCACTTGCCATCATATATTGGTACAATTAACATGTTAAAATCATGTACATGCAATTAGAAATCCTTTTACCACCTCTTAGTGCCATATTCATACAAGTCAATTTTGGTCCACATTTTGGTTCTAATTAACCATGTTAGTCACTTATCACCATATTAGAGTCACTTTGCACCCTATAAGAGTCACTTTCCACCATATATGCAACAATTGACATGTTAACATCATATACATCCAATTTGACATCCTTTTACCACCTATTAATGCCACTTTCATACAAGTTAATTTTGTTCCATATTTTGGCTCTAATCAAGCATGTAAGTCATTGTTCACCAGATTAGAGAACCTTTACACCCTATAAGAGTCACTTGACCCATATATTGATACAATTAACATATTAACATCACGTAAATGGAATTAGACATCCTTTAACCACCTCTTGGTACCCCTTTCCTACAAGTCAATTTTGGGCGACATTTTCGCTCTAATCAATCATGTAAGTGACTTCTAACCATATTAGAGTAACTTTGCACCTTATAAGAGTCACTTGCCATCATATATTGGTACAATTAACATGTTAACATCATGTACATGCAATTAGAAATCCTTTTACCACCTCTTAGTGCAATATTCATATAAGTCAATTTTGGTCCACATTTTGGTTCTAATTAACCATGTTAGTCACTTCTCACCATATTAGAGTCACTTTGCACCCTATAAGAGTCACTTTCCACCGTATATGCAACAATTGACATGTTAACATCATATACATCCAATTTGACATCCTTTTAGCACCTATTAATGCCACTTTCATACAAGTTAATTTTATTCCACATTTTGGCTCTAATCAAGCATGTAAGTCATTGTCCACAATATTAGAGTACCTTTACACCCTATAAGTGTCACTTGCCCCATATATTGATACAATTAACATATTAACATCACGTAAATGCAATTAGACATTCTTTAACCACCTCTTGGTACCCCTTTCCTACAAGTCGATTTTGGGCCACATTTTGGCTCTAATGAATCATGTAAGTGACTTCTCACCATATTAGAGTCACTTTGCACCTTATAAGAGTCACTTGCCATCATATATTGGTGCAATTAACATGTTAACATCATGTACATACAATTAGAAATCCTTTTACCACCTCTTAGTGCCATATTCATACAAGTAAATTTTGGTCCACATTTTGGTTCTAAATTAACCATGTTAGTCACTTCTCACCATATTAGAGTCACTTTGCACCCTATAAGAGTCACTTTTCACCATATATGCAACAATTGACATATACATCCAATTTGACATCCTTTTACCACCTATTAATGCCACTTTCATACAAGTTAATTTTGTTCCATATTTTGGCTCTAATCAAGCATGTAAGTCATTGTTCACCATATTAGAGAACCTTTACACCCTATAAGAGTCACTTGCCCCATATATTGATACAATTAACATATTAACATCACGTAAATGCAATTAGACATCCTTTAACCACCTCTTGGTACCCCTTCCTACAAGTTAATTTTGGGCCACATTTTGGCTCTAATCAATCATGTAAGTGACTTCTCGCCATATTAGAGTAACTTTGCACCTTATAAGAGTCACTTTCCATCATATATTGGTACAATTAACATGTTAACATCATGTACATGCAATTAGAAATCCTTTTACCACCTCTTAGGGCAATATTCATACAAGTCAATTTTGGTCCACATTTTAATTCTAATTAACCATGTTAGTCACTTCTCACCATATTAGAGTCACTTTGCACCCTATAAAAGTCACTTTCCACCATATATGCAACAATTGACATGTTAACATCATATACATCCAATTTGACATCCTTTTAGCACCTATTCATGCCACTTTCATACAAGTTAATTTTGTTCCACATTTTGGCTCTAATCAAGCATGTAAGTCATTGTTCACAATATTAGAGTACCTTTACAACCTATAAGTGTCACTTGCCCCATATATTGATACAATTAACATATTAACATCACGTAAATGCAATTAGACATCCTTTAACCACCTCTTGGTACCCCTTTCCTATAAGTCAATTTTGGGCCACATTTTGGCTCTAATCAATCATGTAAGTTACTTCTCACCATATTAGAGTAACTTTGCACCTTATAAGAGTCACTTGCCATCATATATTGGTACAATTAACATGTTAATATCATGTACATGCAATTAGAAATCCTTTTACCACCTCTTAGTGCAATATTCATACAAGTCAATTTTGGTCCACTTTTTGGTTCTAATTAACCATGTTAGTCACTTCTCACCATATTAGAGTCACTTTGCACCCTATAAGAGTCACTTTCCACCATATATGCAACAATTGACATGTTAACATCATATACATCCAATTTGACATCCTTTTACCACCTATTAATGCCACTTTCATACAAGTTAATTTTGTTCCACATTTTGGCTCTAATCAAGCATGTAAGTCATTGTTCACCATATTAGAGTACCTTTACACCCTATAAGAGTCACTTGCCCCATATATTGATACAATTAACATATTAACATCACGTAAATGCAATTAGACATCCTTTAACCACCTCTTGGTACCCCTTTCCTACAAGTCAATTTTGGGCCACATTTTGGCTCTAATCAATCATGTAAGTGACTTCTCACCATATTAGAGTAACTTTGCACCTTATAAGAGTCACTTACCATATATTGGTACAATTAAAATGTTAAAATCATGTACATGCAATTAGAAATCATTTTACCACCTCTTAGTGTAATATTCATACAAGTCAATTTTGGTCCACATTTTGGTTCAATTAACCATGTTAGTCACTTATCACCATATTAGAGTCACTTTGCACCCTATAAGAGTCACTTTCCACCATATATGCAACAATTGACATGTTAACATCATATACATCCAATTTGACATCCTTTTACCACCTATTAATACCACTTTCATACAAGTTAATTTTGTTCCACATTTTGGCTCTAATCATGCATGTAAGTCATTGTTCACCATATTAGAGAACCTTTACACCCTATAAGAGTCACTTGCCCCATATATTGATACAATTAACATATCAACATCACGTAAATGCAATTAGACATCCTTTAACCAACTCTTGGTACCCCTTTCCTACAAGTCAATTTTGGGCCACATTTTGACTCTAATCAATCATGTAAGTGACTTCTCACCATATTAGAGTAACTTTGCACCTTATAAGAGTCACTTGCCATCATATATTGATACAATTAACATGTTAACATCATGTACATGCAATTAGAAATCCTTTTACCACCTCTTAGTGCAATATTCATACAAGTCAATTTTGGTCCACATTTTGGTTCTAATTAACCATGTTAGTCACTTCTCACCATATTAGAGTCACTTTGCACCCTATAAGAGTCACTTTCCACCATATATGCAACAATTGACATGTTAACATCATATACATCCAACTTGACATCCTTTTAGCACCTATTAATGCCACTTTCATACAAGTTAATTTTGTTCCACATTTTGGCTCTAATCAAGCATGTAAGTCATTGTTCACAATATTAGAGTACCTTTACACCCTATAAGTGTCACTTGCCCCATATATTGATACAATTAACATATTAACATCACGTAAATGCAATTAGACATCCTTTAACCACCTCTTGGTACCCCTTTCCTATAAGTCAATTTTGGGCCACATTTTGGCTCTAATCAATCATGTAAGTGACTTCTCACCATATTAGAGTCACTTTGCACCTTATAAGAGTCACTTGCCATCATATATTGGTACAATTAACATGTTAACATCATGTACATGCAATTAGAAATCCTTTTACCACCTCTTAGTGCAATATTCATACAAGTCAATTTTGGTCCACATTTTGGTTCTAATTAACCATGTTAGTCACTTATCACCATATTACAGTCACTTTGCACCCTATAAGAGTCACTTTCCACCATATATGCAACAATTGACATGTTAACATCATATACATCCAATTTGACATCCTTTTACCACCAATTAATGCCACTTTCATACAAGTTAATTTTGTTCCACATTTTGGCTCTAATCAAGCATGTAAGTCATTGTTCACCATATTAGAGAACCTTTACACCCTATAAGAGTCACTTGCCCCATATATTGATACAATTAACATATTAACATCACGTAAATGCAATTAGACATCCTTTAACCCACTCTTAGTACCCATTTCCTACAAGTCAATTTTGGTCCATATTTGGCTCTAATCAAATCATGTAAGGACTTCTCACCATATTAGAGTAACTTGCACCTTATAAGAGTCACTTGCCATCATATATTGGTACAATTAACATGTTAACATCATGTACATGCAATTAGAATTCCTTTTACCACCTCTTAGTGCAATATTCATACAAGTCCATTTTGGTCCACATTTTGGTTCTAATTAACCATGTTAGTCACTTCTCACCATATTAGAGTCACTTTGCACCCTATAAGAGTCACTTTCCACCATATATGCACAATTGACATGTTAACATCATATACATCCAATTTGACATCCTTTTAGCACCTATTAATGCCACTTTCATACAGTTAATTTTTGTTCCACATTTTGGCTCTAATCAAGCATGTAAGTCATTGTTTCCATATTAGAGTACCTTTACACCTATAAGTGTCACTTGCCCCATATATTGATACAATTAACATATTAACATCACGTAAATGCAATTAGACATCCTTTTACCACCTCTTGGTACCCCTTCCTATAGTCAATTTTTGGGCCACATTT